>NW_007231892.1:46971-62169 GCF_000164805.1 Carlito syrichta | reverse complement strand
TTTTAAAATCCAGTCCAGCTTGATGGGCAACATGGTACTTCCATGTTTTAGCTATTATGAATAGAGCTGCAAAAAACATACACGTGCAGGTATCTTTTTTGTAGAATGATTTGAGTGCCTCCAGGTATATTCCCAATAGGGGAACTGCTGGGTCATATGGAAGGTCAAATTCTAGTTCTTTCAGATATCACCACACTGTCTCCCAAAGAGATTGCACTAGTTTGCATTCTCACCAGCAGTGTAGAAGTGTTCCTTTTTCTCCACATCCTCGCCAGCATCTGTTGTAGTTTATTAATGATGGACAATCTACTGGGGCTAGTTGGTATCTCAATGTGGTTTGATTTGCATTTCTCTGATGATGAGTGAGGCTGAGCACTTTTTCATGTCTCTGCTGGCTGCCCGTATATATTCTTTAGAGTTAATTTTTGTTTTTGGTGAAGGGGGGAGTCCTGTTTCAATCTTCTTCATGTGATCAGCCAGTTTTCCCAGCACCATTTACTGAATGGGTTCTCCTCTCCCTAGTGGTTGTTTTTGGAGGTTTTGTCAAAGGTGAGTTGGTTGAGAAATCGAGGCTTTCCTTCCGGAATCTCTATTCTGTTCTATTCAGGTCCATGTGCCTGTTCTTGTTCCAATATCAAGCTGTTTTGATTACCGTAGCCTTATAGTAAAGTTTGATGTCTGGAAGTACAATACCTTCTGCTTTATTTCTTTTGCTAAGGATTGTTTTGCCTATTCGTGGTCATTTACGTTTCCATATGAATTTCTGTATTTTCATTTCCAGGTCTGAGAAGAATGATGTTGGTAACTTAATGGGTATTACACTGACTCTGTAGATTGCCTTTGGTAGGATGGTCATTTTAACAATGTTGATTCTTCCTATCCATGAACATGGAATATTTTTCCATTTGTTTGTGTCTTCTTGGATTTCTTTGAGCAGCGTTCTGTAGTTCTCATTGTAAAAGTCTTTCACTTCTCTGGTTAGGAAGATGCTGACGTATTTCATTTTTTTGTGGCTATTGTGAATGGAATTGCACATTTAATTTGGGTCTCTGCCTGCTTGATGTTGGCATGTAGGAATACAACTGTCTTTTGCGTATTTATTTTGTACCCTGAGATTTTGCCAAAGTCCTTTATCAGGTGCAAGCAGGTTTTTGACAGATTCTCTTGGATCTTTAAGGTATAGGATCATATCATCAGCAAAGAGGGATAACTTGACTTCATCTTTTCCTGTTTGGATACATCTGATTTCCTTCTCTTGTCTAATTGCCCGAGCTAGGACTTCCAACACAATGTTGAAAAAGAGGGGTGAGAGTGGACAGCCATGTCTTGTTCCAGTTTTGGGGGAAATGTTTCCAGTTTCTGTCATTTAGTAACATGTTAGCTGTGGGTTTATTATAGATGGCACTTACTATTTTGATATATGTTCTTCGTATGCCTAGGTGTATGAGTGGTTTTATCAAGAAGGGATGCTGGATTTTATCAAAACCTTTTTCTGCATCTAATGAGATACTCATGTGGTTCTTGTTTTTACAACTATTGATGCATTAAATTGCATTTATGGTCTTGCAAATGTTGAATCAGCCCTGTATCCTGGAGATGAAGCATACTTGGTCATGGTGGATGATATTTGAGATGTGTTTTGGGATCCGATTTGCTAGAATCTTGTTGAGGATTTTTGCATCTGTGTTCATAAGGGATATTGGCCTGTAGTTCTCTTCTTTTGTTGGATCTTCACCCGGTTTAGGTATCAGTGTGATGTTTGCTTTGTAAGATGATTTGTATTTCTGATTGTGTTTATCTGGGCTTTTTCTCTCTTTTTCTTGATCATTTTGGCTAGGGAGCCATCAATCTTGTTAATTCTTTCAAAGAACCAGCTTTTTGTTTTGTTGGTTTTCTATGATATTTTTGTCTACTCTGCCCCATATTTGGGCTCTTATTCTGGTGATTTGGATTCTTCTATTAAAGTTGGGATTTTGGTGGTCTTCTCTTTCCACCTCCCATAGGAGATTTGTTAGGCTCTCCACGGGTGACCTTTCCATTTTCTTGATGTGTGCTCTTAGAGATATAAATTCCCCTCTGAGTATTGCTTTCATGGCATCCCAGAGGTTTTGGTATGTCTCTTCGTTTTCATTTGTTTCTAGGAATCTTTTGATTTCTGCTTTGACTTCAGTGTTGACCCAGTAGTTGTTCAGCCTCAATGCTCTTTAGTGTCCATGTTTTTGTGGTCTTTAGGGAACTGTTGTTGGTGTTGATTTCATTTTTATTCCACTGTGGTCTGAGAGTATGCATGGAAAGATTTCAACCTTATGGAATTTGTTTATGCTTGATTCATGGCCAAGAATGTGGTCAATCTGGAGTACATTCCATGTGGTGATGAGTGCAATGTATATTCTGTGGTTGTTGGGTGGAATAATCTGTAGGTATCTATTAAGTCCATTTGGTGGAGTTTCAAGTTTAGTTTCTAGTTCTCCTTGTTGATTTTTTGTCTTGATGCTCTATCTAGGGCTGTTAGTGGGGTATTCAAGTCCCCTGCTATAATAATGTAAGAAATCTTTTTTTAGTTTACTTAGAAGCTGCTTTATAAATGCTGGTGCTCCTGTGTTGGGTGCATACATGTTTAGGATGGATATTTCTTGTTGATAGATTGAATGTTTTATCATTATGTAGTGTCCTTTTGCATCTTTTAAAATTTTTGATAGCTTAAAGGTTGTTTTGTCCGATATTAAGATTGCAACTCCTGCCACCTTAGTCTTCCAAGTAGCTGGAGCTACAGGCATATGTCATCATGCCCAGCTAATTTTTCTTGATTTATTATAGAGATGTGTTCTCACCAACTTGCCCAGGCTGGTCTCGAACCCATGAGCTCAGGCAATTTTCTCACCTTGGCCTCCCAAAGTACTGGGATTGTACGTGTGAACCACCGTGTCTAGCCAAAGCAGCTTCTTAATAACAATATGATAGAAACAAGCTCCCACATATCAATAATTTACTTATATGTGAATTGATTGGATGCAACACTTAAAAGTCATAGACTGGCAAATTGGATAAAGAAACAGGATACATCCTTCTGCAGCCTTCAAAAAACCATCTCACTGCTAATGATACCCATAGGTTCAAAGTAAGAGGTTGGAGAAAGATATTCCAAGCAAATAGAAAACAAAAAAGGGCAGAATAATTCATTCTTAGGTCAGACAAAACAAACTTCAAGACAATACAAGTTTAAAAGGACACTGAAAGACACATAAGGATAAAAGGCTCAATCCACCAGCAAGAAATATCCATCTTGAATACAAACACACCCAACATAGGAGGACCCAGATTTATAAAAACAATTGCTAATTAAACTAAGTGAGGACATAGACAGCTATCAAATTATAGTCACAGAATTTAATACCCTACTAACAGCCTTAGATGGATCGCCAAGATAAAGAACTAGCAAGGAAGGAAATCCAGAATCTTAACTCCAAACTTGACCAATTGTACCTGATGACATCTACAGGACACTTAACCAACAGCCATAGAATAAAAATTCTTATCATCAGCACATGGAACATACTTCAAGAGCAACCACATATTTGAACATAAGTCAAGAGTGAACAAATTTCAAAAGGTCAAAATCATATCAAGCGTTTTACCAGACCACAGTGGAATAACAGGAATCCTCCTAAACACATAGATACATGAAAATTAAACGACATGCTTCTGAATGAGTTAAAACAGATATCAAAGCACATTTTTAGAAACAAATGAAAACAAAGACACAATGCACCCAAACCTCTGGGATACCATGAAAGTGGTGCTGAGTGGGAATTTTATAACATTGCATACATACATTTGGAACATAGAGGGATGTCAAATAAACAGTCTAAAGTCACACCTAGGGGAGCTGGAAAGAGAAGGGTAATTCAATCTTAGAATTTAGTAGAAAAATTGAAATTATCAAAATAATTTTTCAGTTGAAGTAAATGAGGTCAAATATATATATATAAAGAATTAATGACATGGAAAGTTGGTTATTTGAAAGGATAAATTAGATTGGCAGATCCCTGGCCAGCTTATCAAAATAAAAAAAAGGAAAGAAAAATACATAGAAAATTTAAATAAATACAATGAGAAATGAAAAAGGAAATGTTACAATTGACTTTAAAAGAATACAAAAGATTATCAGAGAATGCTACAGCACCTATATGGAAATAAACTGGGAAATCTAGAGGAAATGGAAGAATTCCTGGCATCACATAACCTTGCATCAATACTGGCATCAAGATTGAAACAAATAACTTCAAAAAAAATTAAACCTTAATAAAACCAATCATAATCCAAAAAATCAATTTAGTAATAAGAAACCGTCCCACCAAAAAACAAACAAAAAACCAAATAAACAAAAAAAACCCCTGATCAGATAATTTTTCAGCTGAATTTTACAAGATAATTAAGGAAGAATTGATACCAATACCATAGAAAGTATTCCAAGCAACTGAGAAGAAAGGAATTCTCCCTAGCTCATTCTGTGAGACCATTATCATCTCATTACCCCAAATGGCAAAAACTCAGCAAGTAAAAAAAAATCACAGGCCAATTACTCGTATGAGCATAGATGCAAACATTTTCAACAGAATTTTAGCAAATAGTAACCAACAGTGCATTTCAAGGATCATCCATCACAGCCAGATGGACTTCTTTCCCAGGATGTGAGGCTGAGTCAACATACATAAGTCAGTATCATAAACAGATGTTAATACAAGAATCACAAAAGTATTAGATGCAGAAAAAGCATTTGATAGAATACAACATCCCTTCTTGAGAAAAACCCTCAAACACCTAGGCATTGAAGGAACATTCCTCAAAATAATAAAAGTCATCTATTGCAAACCTGCAGCCAACATCATGCATGAAGGGGAGAAGTTGAAAGGTTTTCCCCAATAACTGGAATAAGAAAAGTATGCCCACTCTTACCGCTCCTGTTTAACACAGCATTTGAAGTCCTAGCCAGAACAGTCAGGCAGAAGAAAGAAATTAAGGGTATTCAAAGAGGAAAAAAAAATGTTAAGTTCTCTCTCTTCACAGATTTGCACAATTTAGAAAACACTAAGATATTATTTTTAATTTACTTAAATGTTTAAAATGTTAAATATACCTAATTGTGTAAACTACTCTAATTTTCAAAAAATAACCTCAAACTATCATTAGACATTTGCGAAGAAAATACCAGAAACAAGATGCATCTAACAATAAAACCATAATTTACAGAATTCCCTTTACATAATAAATTTTGTTTATTTTATTTTTTTTGAGTTGGAGTCTCACTCTGTCACCCAGACTGGAGTGCAGTGGCCGCTCCTGGCCACCGCAGCCTCGACCTGCTGGGCTCCGGCGATCCTTCCCCCTCAACCTTCCAAGTAGCCAGAATTACTGGCACGCGCTACCACACCCGGCTGATTTTTCGATTTATTGTAGAGATGAGGTCTCGCTGCCCAGGCGGGTCTCGAACCCGCGGGTTCAGGCAATCCACTCACCTCAGCCTCCCAAAGGCGTGGGATTACAGGCTGAGCCACCGAGCCCAGCTAAATTTTGTGTTTTTATCTCCATACTTCAAGAATAACTATTACTTCTGTAATATATATCACATGAAATAATATTTATCAAATATAATTTTCTCCATTTTATGAAAATATTTTTTCTAATGTTTATGGGATGATAACAGTTGTGAGGGTAAAATATTGTTTTATAAAACTTCCAATATCTTGAAGTTGCCAACATATTTATAATATTTAAGAATTAGAATTGTGTCTTTTTACATGTAAAAATATGTAAATTGTTGTTCTCAAAATATATATGGACTTTTGTATAGATGAACTATCGTTCAAGTCTAAAAAATTTATTCTCATGAAAATGTTAATTGCAGCAGGTGTTAGGTAAGAAGGTTCAGAAGAATGATTTGAGTCAAATGATAAGAATCTAGAAGAACTCTGAGAGGAATAATTTTCAACTTAAATGTCAAATAACTTTCTACATGTAATATCATTCTTTGTTTATTCACTTATGGTGTCTTTTACATTTTAAAAGACATGTAGGAAACACTAGGGTTGGAAGATATTCAGTAAAATTATCTAATTTCACAAGAACAAGCACAGCATGTTTTTTAACCTCAGAGGAAAAAAAGTGTTTCTTCTGTTACATTATTCAAGAAATACTAGAATTCTTACAATTCACATAGTCAGCTTCCAATTCTGGTTAACACTACTTCACTTTCAAAACTTAAGTTACAACAGCATGAACATAAGCATTCTGCTTTGGGTTCTCATCACAAAGAAGCAAAAATATAGCAAAAGTATAATGTAAAAATAATTTTAAAATGTATTTACAACTTCATTTAACAGATGGTAGTATTGATTTATGTGAGGCTAATATTGCACTTTCCACTCTGGCCTATCAATCCAGAAATCCATTATATTTGTTATTATAGCATGCATATTTTCTTGTGTTTTTTTGTTTGTTTGTTTTATTTTTTGAGTTGGAGTTTCACTCCATCACCCAGGCTGGAGTGCAGTGGCACGCTCACAGTCAACCCAGCGTCAACCTGCTGGGCCGGTGATCCTTCAGCCTCAGCCATCCAAGTAGCTGGAACTACAGGTGTGCATTACCACGCCAGCCTAATTTTTTAATTTATTGTAGAGCAGAGGTCTCACCATGTTGCCCAGGTTGGGCTCAAATTGGCAGACTCAGGCAATCTTCTCACCTCAGCCTCCCAAAGAGCTGGGATTACAGGTTTGAGCCGCCACATCCAGTGAGCATGCATGTTTTCTAGAGAGTTGGCATGCAGACACTTTGTCATTGTGCAGATCATATACATGTACACACACATGCACAAATTCTTATGCTGACCATTCTCAAAGTCTTACAAGGATAATAGTATATCTCAAATGCTGGATTCATAGTTTCAAAATCTTTATCTCTAAAAGTCGAGGGTGCATATTTGTTTTATACACGTATATATGAGAGGCCACAAAACCCCAGAATTCCCTTTTGAGAGCAGGTCTCTTGTACTACAGGCTTCACCTGCCAGGTAAATGTTCTAGGAACCCATCAACAGTGTATCAGCTAGTGTTGTTTTGAGAGACGACTTTCGGCTTCAGTGAATTTTTTTGGAGATTCAACGTGTTTTGCCCATTACATGTTGGGTGCTTTATGAGTGCACCTGCTGAGTGTTCCACAGTTTTTGACCCCAAATGGCATGACCCTGGTGTCTCCTCCTCCCTGTTCACCTGATCTTAGCCCGAGAGACATTTTTTGTTTCCATGGATGAAAGAAGCCCTCAAGAAAAAAACGTGCCAATGTGGAAGAGATGAAACAAAAATCGGCAGCAACACTAAAGGATATAAAAAACGACAAGTTAAAAAACTGTTGTGAGCAGTGGACAAAGCACATTGATAGGTATATTGCATCAAATGGAGAATACTTTGAAGGCTACTGAAGTTTAAAAATGTAAGAATGAAGACCCAATTTTTTACAAATAAATTACAGGTTCTTAATGTACACACATACACACACACCACACACACACAGTTCCAAGTATGATTGAACTTGTGTATTCACTTTAAATATGTTTATATTTATGCAAATATGTCATAAAGAATAGTCTTTTGTTTTACTTTGTTTAAACTGAATCATATTTCAGGAGAATTGGATACAATTAATAAAGTTATAATTAAAAAATAAAAGCTTAAAAAGAAAGAAAATATATGAGTATAATTAGTTAAGGTAATACATAAATAACATTTTTTATCTTGTTGTTTTATCATAATCCTAAGACTAGTATAAGTCAAATCTACAATATACGTTTAGTAATTGAAATTAATGTCATTTTTTGTTGACACAAAGTTTGAAAAGAAAAATAAGAGAAAAGAAAGAAAATTAGTAAACCATATAAATTATTTTTGAAAATATAATCATGTTTGAGACAGATTTTTTAAATTCATAAAAGGTTACTTTTCTCATCATTTTTTGTTTTTTAATGCGTTTCATTTTAGAGCAGCTTTAGGTTCACAAGAAAATTCATATTTCATTTTTAAATAATATTTGGATTACTAATTAACCATTTTATCACTTGGCATTTGCAATACACATACACATATACACACACATTTATGTATGTAAGTTGATCCTTTTCATGGTATAAAAAAATACATTACAAGCAAGTTTTTTTTTCCAGTAATATTGTTCCAGGCATCCCTAAATTTATCAATATACTATTCGATCACCATTGGGATGTCTATTGCTAAAAATGACAGAAAAATCCTTAGAGACTTAATTAATTATATTATGCAACAGTTAAGACAAATTTTACTACCAGACAACATTGATAGAACATGTGTTCAGACATATTAAAAGAGTGAGATTTTTTAAAAATCAAGGCATATACTGATAGCAGTTTGAAATGTTGAATTATTTTCAGTTAGTGGAAATTACTAAATAACCTAGGAAATATTTGGATACTAAAAACTATTCTCAGTGAACATTTTAGGAAACTAGACATTTTTCTGAATAAGGTTTATTTTTAAATAAGCCATAAGAATTATGATTTTTTTATCTATAGGTAAATATTATAAAATGATTTTCCATTGAATTTCAGCCCTGAACTTTAACATTTTGTTATATAATTGGTATATTAAAAATAACATATGCAAAGTCTTATATACTATAAACTATACCAGAAGTTTTATGTACTTTCTTTTAGTTTAATAATTAAAAAACCTTGAGAGTATTATTTAACATTATTTCTTTAGATGACGACATTAAAATATATATAAGTTAAGTAATTAATCCAAGTTTAGGCAGCTCTTAAGTGGTAAAAGTAGAAGTCGAATATGATCTGTACAAATTGTGTAAATGTTTTCTTTGCTCTTAAAATACTGAGATGGCATAACAATTGGCTTTTAGTCCGTCAGTTCATATACCAAAAAATAAAAAATGAGATTCATAGTATTTTGTGTTAACTGGTAGAAATGGTATGGACGCTCATTTGAAATTTAGTTTGAACAGCCTGGTTTATGACACTTCACACATCAAGATACTTCGATTAAAAAGTTTACCATAGCCGGGCTCGGTGGCTCAGCCTGTAATCCCATGCCTTTGGGACAATGAGGTGAGTGGATTGCCTGAGCCCGCGGGTTCGAGACCCGCCTGGGCAGGCGAGACCTCATCTCTACAATAAATCAAAAAATCAGCCGGGCGTGGTAGCACATGCCTGTAATTCTGGCTACCTGGAAGGCTGAGGCAGAAGGATCGCCGGAGCCCAGCAGGTCAAGGCTGCCGTGGCCAGGAGTGGCCACTGCACTCCAGTCTGGGTGACAGAGTGAGACTCCAACTCAAAAAAAAACCCCAAAAAAGTTTATCATTACACATGGGACTCCTCAGGGAGAACTGAGAGTGTGCAAGCAGGTCTAGTCTGGCTTGGGCTTGTATAGTGGTCAGAGAGTGAAACTGCAGAAAGTTTCCTGTGGGAAGAAGTTTAAAATTCCCAATCTGCAACATACAAAGGAAGCATATGGAGGTTTTTAAAATCTATCTGTCCAGCTATGAAACAAAAGAAGAAAGGGAAGATGAAGCTTCTAAATAAGTGATCAATCAATTAAAAAAGGGTCTGACTATTACACTAGTGATATAATATTACATTTTATGCTTGATATCTTTCTTTTTTTAAATTTATAATGTTTTTTTATCAACCTTTTTATTATGATGTTGTGTACAGTTAAGGGTTCGGTATACAATTACGTTTCATTCAGGCACCTTGTTGATAAGAGGTGTTTCCCAGTTCCCAGACAGATATTTGCTACCGTTAACTCCATCTCCCTCCCCCCGCTGTAGTTTTCCAGTACCGTCAGTCATTTTCTTATAGTATTACATTGGATGTTCAAGGTCCATTATATGAGTGAGAACATGTGATACTCAGATCTTTGTTTCTGTGAGAGGTCACTCAGTATTATAGACTCTAGTTCCATCCAGGTTGCTGTGAAATTTATGATTTTGTTCTTTTTTATGGCTGTGTAGTATTCCATCGTGTATATGTACCACATTTTTTAAATCCAGTCCTCTTTTGATGGGCAGCATGGTTGCTTCCAGGTTGTTGCTATTGTGAACAATGCTGCGATAAACATACGTGTGCAGGTATCTTTTTTACAGAGTGATTTGAGTTCTTCAGAATATATCCCAGTAGGGGGATTGCGGGGTCATATGGTAGGTTGCTATTTAGCGCTTTTAGGAATCACCACACTGCTTTCCACAGAGGTTGCACTAGTTTACACTCCCACCAACAGTGTAGAAGTGTTCCCTTTTTGCCACACCCACTCCAGCAACTGTTCATTTTTTGAGTTGTTGATAATTGCCATTCTGACTGGAGTTGTCTCAGTGTGGTTTTGATTTGCATCTCCCTGATGATTAGTGAGGTTGAACATTTCTTCATGTGTCTACTGGTTGCTCGGATGTCTTCCTTTGTGAAGTGTCTGTTCATATCTTTTGCCCATTTTATAATGGGGTTTTTTTCTTCTTCTCAGCACATTTCAGTTCCTTGTAGATCCAAGATGTTAAGCCTTTGTCAGACCTGGTGTTGGCAAATACTTTTTCCCAGTCTGTAGGCTGTCTCCCTGCTCTCTTGATGGTTTCTTTGGCTTTGCAGAAGCTTGTCAGTTTAATGAGTTCCCACTTGTCTATTTTCTCTCTTATGGCCTATGGGTTTCGGGTTTTGTTCAGGAATTGGATGCCAGTTCCAATTTCCAAGAGGGTATGTTCTTCATTTTCTAAGGTTCTTATGGTTTGAGATTTTACATTTAGGTCTCTGATCCATTTGGAGTTAACCTTTGTGCATGGGGATAGATACGGGTCCTCTTTCAATCTTCCGCATGTGGTCAGCCAGTTTTCCCAGCATTATTTACTGAATAGGTTCTCCTCTCCCCAGCTGTAGGGGTGGGGGCTTTGTCAAAGATCAGTTGGTGAGAAATTGAGGTTTTGCTTCTGGAATCTCAATTCTATTCCATTGATCTATATGCCTGTTCCTGTACCAATACCAAGCTGTTTTGATGATTGTAGCTTTAGAGTAAAGTTTGAAGTCTGGTAATGTGATACCACCTGCTTTTTATTTTTATTTTTTTTGCTGAGGATTGTTTTGGCTATTCTTGGATGTTTGTGTTTCCATATGAATTCCTGTGTTGTTTTTTCTAGGTCTGAGAAGAATGTTGCTGTTAATTTGATTGGTATCATATTGAATTTGTAGATTGCCTTAGGTGAGATGGACATCTTCACAATGTTGATTCTTCCAATCCATGTGCATGGGATATTTTTTCACTTGTTTGTGTCATCTTTGATTTCTTTGAGCAGTGTTTTGTAATTTTCTGTAAAGGTCTTTCATGTCTCTGGTTAGGAAGATGCCAAGGTATTTCATTTTTTTGTGGCTATTGTGAATGGAATTGTGGTTTTTATTTGGGTTTCTGTTTGTTTATTATTGGTGTAAAGAAATGCGATTGTCTTTTGCACATTTATTTTGTATCTTGCCAAAGGCCTTTATCAGTGTAAGGAGGTTTTTGACAGATTCTCTTGGGTTTTCAAGGTACACAATCATATCATCTGCAAAGAGAGATAATTGACTTCCTCTTTTCCTATTTGGATACCCCTCATTGTCTTCTCTTCTCTGATTGCTCGAGCCAGGACTTCCCATACTATGTTGAACAGGAGGGATGAGAGTGGGCATCCTTGTCTTGTTCCTGTATTCAGGGGAAATGGTTCCAATTTTTGTCCATTTAGGAGTATGCTGGCTGTGGGTTTCTCAAAGATGGCTTTTACTATTTTGATGTATGTTCCCCATATGCCTAGATATTCGAGGGTTTTTATCAAGAAGGAGTGCTGGATTTTATCAAAAGCTTTTTCTACATCTAATGATATAATCATGTGGTTTTTGTTTTGACATCTGTTGATGTATTTAATTACATTTATGGTTTTACGAATGTTGAACCAGCCTTGCATCCCAGGGATGAAGCCTACTTGGTCATGATGGATGATTTTTGAGATATATTGTTGAATTCGGTTTGCTAGGATCTTGTTGAAAATTTTAGCATCTACATTCATCAAAGATATTGGCCTGTAGTTCTCTTTGTTTGTTGGATCTTTATCTGGCTTGGGTATCACTGTGATGTTGTCTTCGTAAAATGATTTTGGGAGAGTTCCATCTTTTTCAATTGCCTGGAATACCTTCAGTAGGATTGGTATCAGCTCCTCCTTAAATGTCTTGTAGAATTCTGCTGGAACACCATCTGGACCAGAGCTTTTTTTTGTAGGTAGTTTTCTTATTATGTAGTCTATTTTCTTGATTGTTATTGGTCTATTTAAGGTCTCAATTTCTTCTTGTTTCAGCCTCGGTAGGTTGTGTGAGATCACAAAATCCTCCATTTCCTTAAGGTTTTCAAATTTGTTTCCATATAAGTGTACGTAGCAGTCTCCAGTGATCTTTTGTATTTCTTCAGGGTCAGATGTGACTTCATCTTTTGTGTTTCTGATTGTGCTTATTTGGGTTTTTTCTCATTTTTTCTTGGTCATTCTAGCTAGGGGACCATCGATCTTATTTATCCTTTCAAAGAAGCAGCTTTCTGTTTCATTGATTTTTTTGTATTTTCTTTTTGTCTTCTATGTCCTGGATTTGGGCTTTTATTTTGGTGATCTGGATTCTTCGGCTGAAATTAGGGTTTCTGTGTCTTGATTTTCTAGCTTCCTTAGGTGGCTTGTTAGGCTGTTAACTTTAGTCCTTCCATTTTCTTCATGTGGGTTTGTAGAGATATAAACTCCCTTCTTACTACAGTTTTCAAGGCGCCCCAGAGTGTTTGGTAAGATGTTTCTTCATTTTCATTTGTTTCTAGGTATTTTTGATCTCTGTTTTGATTTCATCATTGACCCAGGAGTTGTTTAGCATCATGCTGTTTAGTGTCCATGTCTTTGTGGGTTTTGGGGGACTTTGTTGGTGTCAATGTTTATTTTTATTCCACTGTGGTCCAAGAGGGTGCATGGTAGAATTTCGGTCCTTTTAAATTTGCTTATGTTTGATTTATGGCCAATTATGTGGTCGATCTTAGAATATGTTCCATGCAGTGATGAGTAGAATGTGTATTCTCTGGTCTTTGTATGGAGTGTTCTGTAGGTATCAATTAAGTCCATTTGGTCCAGAGTCACAGTGAGGTTCCGAATCTCATTGCTGATTTTTTGTCCTGATGATCTGTCTAGGGTTGTGAGTGTGGTATTAAAGTCCCCAGTTATGATGGTGTTAGAGTCAATATCTTTCTTTGGTTTTCTGAGAAGTTGCTTTATGAACGTTGGCGCACCTATGTTGGGTGCATATATATTTAGGATAGATATTTCTTTTTGATGGAGTGAACCTTTTATCATTATGTAGTGGCCCTCTGTGTCTTTTTAAATTTTTGATAGCTTAAATGTCATTTTGTCTGAAATTAGGATCACGACTCCTCCTCTCTTTTGTGTTCCATTTGCCTGGAAATTTGTTTCCCATACTCTTACTTTGAGTCTGTGTATGTCCTTTCTAGTGAAATGGGTCTCTTGAAGGCAGTATATTGTTGCCTGGTGTCATTTTATCCATTTTGTCATTCCATTTCTTTTCAGTGGTGTATTTAGTCCATTCACATTCAGGCTAATTATTGAAATGTGAGAGTTCATCCCTATCATAGAGTTCTTATAGAGTTGTTGTTCTTCCACTTGTTTTTTTTTTTGTCTGTCTTTTGGTTTTGGGGTTGGTTCATGTATATTTTATTCTTTTCCTTGTACTCTTGTGAAGAACGTTGTTCTTTTTTCCTTTTCTTCTGTGTTTAGTACTTTCTTAAGTGTTTCATGTAGTGGTGGTTTGGTAGCAGCATAAGTTCTTAGGGATTGGATATCTGGGAAATATTTTAATTCTCCCTCACTAATGAAGCTTTGCTTGGCCGGATAGGTTATTCTTGGTTGAAATTGTTTATCTTTTAGGACTTGGACGATAGGGCTCCAAGATCTCCTAGCCTGCAGGGTTTCTGTAGATAAATCTGCTACTATTCTGATTGGTCTTCCATGGTAGGTGATCTGGCCTTTTTCTCTTGCTGCCTTTAGGATTTTTTTCTTTTATGCCTACTTTGTTTAGGCGAATTATTATGTGTCTAGGAGTTTTTATTCTCATTTGTTGTCTTGCAGTGGTTCTCTGAATCTCTTGTTTTTGAATTTTTGCATCACTGATTAGATAAGAGAAGTTTTCTTGAATGATCTCATGGAAAGTTTATTCCAGTGTGGTCTCTGTCCCTCTTTCTGCCTCAGGAATGCCAATTACTCTTCGGTTCTGTTGCTTGAAGCAATCACTCATCTCTTGAAAGTTTTGTTCTGTCTTTTTGAGCTTGTTTTCTGTGTTTTTAAGAGTTTGGGTTAGTTTTATATTTTGGTCCTCAAGCTCTGAGATTCTTACTCTGCTTGGGTAATTCTGCTTTCCATGCTTATCAGTTTGTTATTTATTTCATTCACAGTATTCTTTATTACAGTTATCTCAGAAATCAGCTCCTTCCTACTTTCTTCTTGTGTCTCCTCTATTCTTTTTAATCTCTCCATTAATATCTTGATATCTAGGTTTGTAGTTTGAGACCATTCTGGGGGCTCTTCATTGTTTGCATTCCGAAGTCAGTTTTCTCAGTGTCTGCTCTCCCTGGGGTCTGGGAGAGACCCATACTCTTCTTTTGGTTTTTCTTCATTTGTGTAGGTTTTTCTCTCTCTCCCCCTTTCCTTCCCCTTCTTCAATTATGTTTTTGAGGGAAGGTGGGGTTGCTTTTATTTCTCTTCTGCAATATCCGCTTCTTCCTTATGAGGGTCTTCTGGCTTTGTTCACTTTTGAGGTTGGAGTGTAGGCTGCAATGTGTACTTTTTGCAATGTTGAGGTTTAATTGAGAGGGAAGCTGTGGTTCAGAATGTATATGCTGATTCTAGCATCCACAAACAGGTGTATAAGCACACTGGAACCTATATCTTTCTGCCTTACAATCTGTTCATTCAGCAGTATGTAGTCTTGGTCCATTTGGAGAATCTCACAAGTCCACCTATGCCATCACTATCTTGTTCCCGTCTCTAGAAACTTCTTAAATGTAAATTGATGATGGTGTTGCACTTTGTTCTTAACTCTCCCCCCCCCCCCCC
>NW_007231892.1:0-46946 GCF_000164805.1 Carlito syrichta | reverse complement strand
CCCCCCCCCCCCAGGGTTATGCACTTCTTTGAGTGTCTCAGGAGTTTTACAGGTTGCTCTGTTGCAAAATGCACAGATCGTTGTACACAAATACTGGATTATATTTGTGATTCAAGGGTTAATGAGCCTTTGAGAAAGGATCTAGTCTGAAATGAACAATTCTTAATCAGTCAGGCTTTCCATTCTGTATACTGTAGGCACTCGTTCAGAGTTTTATATTTGCTCAAAAAGTGTAAGACCCCTGGTCTGCTGTGATAATGAAGCTTCTGCTTCCTAACCGCTAGTCAGAATATGCAGTATGAGGATTCACTGTATTCCTTCAGAGCAAACAAGAGAGTCTACGGATTTGTCTCTGCTTTGGGTGAGATAAGTTCTCTGCTGTTTCCCTGTACAGAAGCGTTCTCTTTCCGACCAGCTGCAGTTCTGACTTTTGAATGCCCTCACTGATACTGATACTTGGCTAACATCATCTCTTGCTCACATCCTGCTTTATTGGCACTGTACTTTTACCAGTGGAAGAATATCTTTCAAAAATACATAATGAATGATATACCAACTAGGCAGGATGGTGAACACACTTGCTCCAAAACCTGTGTCATTTCTTATGATCTAAGAAAGGGTGATGGATTCAGGGAAAGGAGAGTCTTCTTTTAGAAAGGATTAGGTTCTTATACCAAGTTAATTCATTTCCAAAATGTAGTTGTTTTATTTTTCTATTGCTACTTTAACAAATTACCAGAAACTTAGTGGCTTAGCAGAATACAAATTAGTTGTATTACTTTTCTCTAAGTCAGAAGTATCACTGGGCTAAAATCAAGGTGTCAGCAAGGCTTGATCCTTCTGGAAGTTCTAGAGAAGAACCGTTACTTGCTTCTTCCAGCTTGTGTAAGTCATCTTTAGTCCCTGGCTCACAGTCCCTTTCTCCATATTCAAAGCCAGCAGTGTAGCAACTTCAAAACTCTGTCTCTGATATTCTTGCTTTCCTCTGATGGGAACTTTGTTGTTTATTTGGGCCCATTGGATAATCCAGTATAATCTCCCCCATCTCAAGATTTTTAACCAATCACTCTTGCAAAATTTCTCTTACCATGTAAAGTAACATATTCACAGGTTTCAGGGATTAGGATGTGGACATCTTTGGGAGCCCATTATTCTGCTACTAACAGTATTTTTAGATAAAATTAAGATATTCAGTAAAAAGAAGTAGAAGAGATGAGGTCTAAGGTGTAATCAACAGCTTTTATTTACTGAGCAGAAGAGACCATTCCAGAAGCTCTGGGCCTTATGAATTGAGATGCATACTTGGAAATTGCCCTAACCATCTAGCAGTGGTGAGTGGAATAGAATGACAGTTCATGATAATAGCAGATGGCACATACTCTTAAGTGCTGTAAAAATCATTGCAAATGCAGCAAGTGTTGTGAGCAGAGATGCTGAGGGGCAGATGGCTTCTCAAGAAGAAGCTTTAAAAAAAGAACAGTTTTTCTCCTCTTAGAAAAGTATATGACATTTCTTGTTGTATTTGCATTGCCAAACACCAAATGCCTTTATTTACTATCATGCAGAGACAAAGAAGACTCCATATTTAATTTATTTTAATGTGTATATATTTATGCAGGCATGTATGTATTGGTGCATATACATATGTCATATATGCATTTTTCATTTTCAAAAAATTGAAATCCCATTGGGCAGATGTTCTAGAAAGGTCTTTATTTGGACTGTGAACAGAGAAATCATGGGGAATGCACGGCCATTGGAGCCATCAGGGCTCACCTGTGGGAGAGAGGGCACTGGGTCCTCAGGCCAAGCAGTTGCTAGGAGCCTTTTCTTTTCCTACTACTGCTTCACAGGGATTTGGGGCTTATTTCTGGCTCCTCCAGTGTCAGGATTCCATAGGGAGCCAGTGTGTCTTAGCTTTTTTGGCAGGACCAGCAGTGGGCTTTGCAAGCAATGGGACCAAGCCATTTATTTACAGGGAATGTCTTCTCCAACCCCCAGCCCTAAGAGGCCTGGCAATATAAAAAAGAAGAGGTGTGTAGATCTTGTAAACTCAGAGAATAGATTTCTGTGTCAGAGGTGTTTTGAACTGAGGGGGTAAATTAAAGTTGAACTGATACTGGGGCCCAGAGTCGCAGACTGGGGAGAATGATAGCCCCAGTGATTGAGTGATGATGGGAAGCAGGCCAAGCACACTCCTGAAATCGGCACAGCTGAAGGTTTTCAGGCAGGATTCCACAGCCAGACTCAGGGCAGACTATGTGGCAGCTGACTGTTCACTCCAGAATTGGATGTAGCATTGCAAGGGCTTTACAAAGATAAGGCTTTTCTTTTCTTTTCTTTGTTTTTTGAGTTGTTTCTCAGATTGGAGTGCAGCAGCACACTCACAGCTGCCCCTGCGTCAACCTTCTGGGCTCAGGCGATCTTTCTGCCTCAGCCTTCCAAGTAGCCAGAACTACAGGGGCACGTTACCACGTCCAGCTAATTTTTTGATTTATTGTAGAGGTGAGGTCTCGCCAAGTTGCCAGGGCTGGTCTCAAACCTGCGGGCTCAGGAAATCCAGTTGCCTCGGCCTCCCAAAGTGCTGGGATTACAGGCTTGAGCCACCATGCCCGGCCAGATGAGGGTTTTCTAGAGACTTTGTGGTCCAGACCAGTAGAGTGCAGCATCTACATCACCTAGGAACTGACTTGAAATGTAGAATCTGGGGCCTCACCCTAGACCCCCTGAATCAGAATCTGAATTTTAGCAAGATCCAACTGGGTTGTATGTGCTCAAACATGAACAAAGAGTCTCTGCTCCTAGGGCGGCGTAGATGGGCTGTCCTCTGTCCCGGTTTGTAGTGTAATGCCTTTTCCACATGAGCTAAAGAGAAGTGGTACATGTTTGCTGCTCTCCACAATAAGTAAGGCATGAGTGGCTGCTTTTGGTTTTGAATTCAGCAGAGATCAGGATCTGGGTGATTCTTTGGGGGAACCCTTCCATCTAAACACTGTTGTGAGAAAAGGAAGTCTGCTTGACTTTGGGAGCCAAATACTTACTAATTTGAGAGTGAACGTCAAGTTAACTTGAAATGTGCATCCCTAATTAGGGTTCAAACGTGAGGCTTTATGTCAGAGAGTTTGGTGTACAGTCTTTGAATTCTTAATGTAATGGTACAGGAGAAGATGACTATCCCACCTCAATTGATATTCCCCTATCTGTTCTGTTTTTCTTTGTGGAAGGTAGTAATTATTATTATCATAGGTTCTATACAATTATATTTACCTGTTTTATTCTACTCCTTTGCTCCTTTTAAGTCTTCTTGTTGGCTTCCCTAGTTTCCTTAACCTAAGTACTGGCATTACTCGAGGCCTTAGTTTTGGCTTTTTGCTTTTACCTTTCTACACTATATACTAAAACCTGACTGTGTAAATTGCCCAGCAGGCTTCAGAATTGTGTACAGTTCTCTCAGGTGATGTTAATACATACCTGGGCTGAGAATCTCTGCTTGATTCTCTGTAAGTTCATCTAATCTCTTAGTTTTTGGTACCTTATATTTGCACATAACTTTCAAACTTATATCTATTGACATGACCGCTCCCCAGAGCTCCAGGGTCATATGTTTAACTGTTACTTGTCATCTTTTGGATGCTGGGTTAATATGTCCTGGACTGAACTCCTCAATATGAAAACCCAAATGTCTTTTTTCCCTGGGCATCCTCAACCTAATAAACGGCAGCCTTACCCACCAATCCCTCAAATTGCTCAAACCGGAAACCTGGGAGTAATTCTTAAAACCTGCCCATATCAGGGCTATCACACACACAGTCACCATATTCTATTGATGCTAACTGCAGGGGACATCTACCTGGTCTCCTTCCATCTTTCCATCTCTATGACTGTCACCCTAATGAGAGCTGACAACATCTTTTGCCTGGACCACCACAGTCACCTCTTAACTGGTTTCTCTGCATCCACTTCAGACCTTATTAATTCACACTACACAAAGATGCCAAAGTGATCTTAAACATGAGGACTGAATCACATGACTCATTTGCCTATATCCTTCAGTGTTTTCCCATTACACTTAGATAGAAATGAATCAGCTCACTATTATGTCCTACTATATCCTGCATAATCTAGCCCAGTCTTATTTCTCCAACTTGTTAAAAGAAAAATTTTAGACAAATAAAATTCAACAGAGTTTAATTCAACAAAGAATGGTTCATGAATCGAGCACTCCCCAGAACCAGAAGAGGTTCAGAGTGACTCTGCACTGCCATGTGGTTGGAAAGGATTTATAGACAGAGAAAGGAAAGTAACATACAGAAATCAGAGGCAAGGTACAAAAAGAGCTGGATTTGTTGCAGCTGGACATCTGCCCTATTTGAATGTGGTTTGAACAGTTGGCTGCCTTTGATTGACTGAAACTTGGTAGGTTACAGTCTGTTTACACATCGAGTTAGGTTATATTTCACCATGTATGGAGAAGTTCTGAGGCTGAACCTAAAATAAATATAAAAATATAAGGAGGCATCCTTAGACTAAACTTAACTTAACACTGTCTTATTCCACACTATTTTGGATACATTATATATTAACAAATTCATTGGGTGTATGTGAGATTTTGTTACATGTACAGAATATGTCATGATCAAGCCAGGTTTTTCCACACTTTATCACATTTAGAAACCACTGTAAAATTTGGAGAAAAACAAAAAACACTGGAATTTGGCCAGTGACTTTGAACTTAGTTTTAAATTTTTTCTCTTAAGGTGAGAGTGAAATACTTCACTTTCAGTTATACACGAATGGGTCACACTCTCTTCTGCTTTTGAAATGTCAGGATTCCTTCTTAGAGAATTGGCTACACTCAGCACCCATGTGGGCATCAACACTGTTTTATGACTGACTTCGATAATTGGCAGCTGGCAAAGTTCTTAAAGAATTGATTATAAGGTGCATCTTGATTCCAGAATCACAGAACTATGGCCTAGAGATGAGATGATGAGTATGTATGACAGCATCGGGGAAATAGGAGAATTTATTTTTCATGTTCTTTCAACACAGCCTTGCCTCATGACATTAGCAGATATGCTTTTACTACTTTGAGAAGGTGAACTCCATTTTGTATGAATATAAGTTTGCATTTCTCTTTCCAAGTGGGTTGTCTTTTCCTTCTGCTTTGAGTGTCTCTCTTTAGTCCCTCACTTCACTGGGAATGTAATTCTTTCTATTCTCACATCGTTGCCTGATATCAAACTTCTGAGTGAGCCCAAATTTAATTCTGTGGCTGGAGAAAAATAAGAGCCAGCTGAGAGGTCTGCCTTCAGATTTGTCTCCACAATGGCCCAAGGGAGCCTGTCTATTCCTGGCATTCTACTCCGTGTCTTTGATCAATTCATGTTCTCAGAATTGTTTCACACACCTTTACTCTTCACTGTCTTCTCCTCATTCTCCTCCTATGACTTTGCTTCTCATTCACTGGGAAAATAGAAGAAAGTTGAAGTAAAAGTTCTGATATTCCCATAGCCAAGTCTACCTTTCTATTCATGTCTGAACACACACACTTGGAGTTTCTACTTCTTGCAGTGGGAGAATTATTTCTTCTCCTGTTAAAGCAATTCACTATTTTCTTATATGAATGTATTATCGATATTTATGGTTATCTGACATTGGTTTGGGTCTGCATGGCTTAAGCCAAATGAAGTTGGGTATATTTGTTTTACTTCTTTATATTTGTTTTATTTCTTTATAGTCTATTTGCCTCTAGAATATAAGCTAATGGAAGCAGTACTTTTTCTCTCCTGCTTATCCAATGAATACCCTTGACACTCCCAGTGCCTGTAGAACAGTAGTACCTGGCATGTCAAGTGAGTACAGTAAGTTTTTGCCAAATGAATACAGGAAGGAATGGATGTGAGCTGTAAATTAAAATGTACTGGTAGGTTGTTTTCTGGCAGTAAATTATTATTAAGGGTTATTTATTACTTATTTTTTGTACAAAACAAATTTACTTAGCCCTTGGCATTTACTAGATGCCTTCTACATATTCCTCTATAAAAGAAGGACTATTTCTAATACCACATAAAAATTGGATTAAATGGTATGTCTGTATTTATTACTCATATACCTTTAAGAAGAAACATGCTTACATTAAGCCTGGTTAAGAATTATATAATATTTGAGTAACTTAAATCATGCATTATTTCATTGTATATGATTCTTCCTCCCATGAAATATTGGTGGAGTGAATCATGGCAGAGTTGTAATAGTGTCAAAGAATCATAGCCCATTATGAGGCCATTATACTAATAATTTATGACAAACAGTGTGACTGTGGAGTGGCAATGGATACAAAATGGATAATAAATGCCTGGGATTCTGAACAGTAATGGCTGCTAGTGATTTTATAGTAATAATGACTTCCTTTTCTTAAAATAAATGTAACTTTAATGTCAAAACTGCCAGTAGCAGAAGGATTCAGATTGCTTTTTGAGTGTAGCCTACTTCATTTGGCTTAAACTATCCAGAGACCCAAGTTAATCTTGCTGCTTCCCGGCCAACTAGGAGAGTTCTTCATATAGCTTGTGCCCACAATGACCACAGTGTATGTTTATCAGTGTATTAAGATGGTGTATCGTGAGAAGTAGAAAACTCCAAAGCCCCGAACTATCTGATGATATATACAATCCTTATATAAACTACTTTTACATCTTCTCATTCATTGTGTTCCACTCTGATTCTTTCTCATTTGTAACTAAGATCTCTAAATGAAAAAAAACAAATGTGCACCCTGTGCTTAGTTGCTGCCTTCAGGTGATTTGCAGCACTTGAGCCCCCGTGTTCACCACCCCTTGCTGTCACTTCCATTGGTAGCTTCTGTTGGCAGCTACCTCCTGCTGAGGGTTGCCCATCACTGTGCTGGCATCCCTGCGTGTCCTGCCTGACACCTTCCTCCAGGTCACTCTCAAGGGTCTTTACCTGTCCTTGGGCCCCAGGCATTGTATGAGAGCCCATAGACTCATGTTTTGTCCTGATCATTAATTACAGTTCATCTACTATCACCCATAAACCAATTTGGTACTAAAACAGTGACTCTTTTCTGTTGACACTCATTTTAATGCCTATGTTTTCATTTCAGTTGCCACCAAAAGTCACATTTGTTCAAGAACAAGGTCATAGAGGTCTCCCTCTGACACCAAGAGCCACCTCCTCCCTTTTCCTTCAGATTCCTCCTTCTGTTGATCCTGCCATTTCTTCCATCTCATGGCAGTGAGGCCTAGGATTGTAGGACTTGCTTCTTCAAGACTGTATTGCCCACTTATCTAGGTAGTCACTACTATCCATATGTGCCACCAATTCCTGTACCACCTGTACAGGAACCAGGTCATCTAGGCTAGTACTGTCTGATAGAACTTTCTGGAGGGACAGATATGTTCTCTCTCTGCTTTCTCCAGTGCATTAGCCACTTGCCACTTATGGCTGATGAGGGAATGTGGCTAGTAGGAAATGTGGCAAGTGGGGCTCAGAAACTGAATTTTTCATTTTATGTTTAATTAATTTAAATTGTAATAGCCACATATGGGCAAGTGGCTGTCATATCAGATAGCGCAGCCTTAACACATTTGGTGACAAGTAGTGTGTGCATGTCCACCTCATGAAGACCCTTGTAGGGCATGAAAGGGCCAGTTACCTGCTCCTAGGAAGTTGACACTGTGTTAGATTTGGGGTCATCTATAGTTTATCCCTTTGTCTTCTCTGTCAACTTTTTAAGTTTATAGTATTCACTAGTGATGTTAAGATCACTTATCTGTCGTCTCTTTAACATTACTAGTGAATACTATAAGCTTGAAAAGTTGAACAGATTTTTCTCCTTTTGGAAATTCAAAACATAAGTTAGGTGCATGGAGAGAAACTGTTTCAACACCAGGCAAATTTGGTAATTACTCAGTGATTAATTTGCAAGCTTGAAAATTGTCTAAATATTTAAATTGGCCTTTCTACTTCTGCCCTAAAATATATTTTCAAAATTATGAACGTTATAATAAATAGATTCTGCCCCATCAGATGAAGAGAATATGTCTGAGATTCAGCAATTTAATAACTGTTCACCAGTACTGCATGTGAGCAGCCTAGCATTGTCAAAATTTAAATTTTTTGTCAATGAGACAGTGACACTGTCCACTTTTAAAAGGCTGAGAGATCTTCATTTAATTCTTTTTTTTTTTTTTTGAGTTGGAGTCTCACTCTGTCGCCCAGACTGGAGTGCAGTGGCCGCTCCCGGCCACTGCAGCCTCGACCTGCTGTGCTCCGGTGATTCTCCCGTCTCAGTCATCTGAGTAGCTGGAATTACAGGCATGCGCTACCACGCCTGGCTGATTTTTTGGTTTATTGTAGAGATGAGGTCTCGCTGCCCAGGTGAGTCTCGAACCCATGGGCTCAGGCAATCCACTCACCTCAGCCTCCCAAAGGCGTGGGATTACAGGCTGAGCACCGAGCCCGGCTTCATTTAATTCTTCTTGCAACCCATAGTCATGTCTTTTCAATTCTGACTGATTTGTAGAATTTTAGAATTTAGGCTTTATAGGGATTGATTTCAATGAAACTCAAAGCAAGTAGGCTGGAAAGGAGAAACAAACCAAGGGACACAAAGAAAAATGAACAATAGATGCTAACATTTTTAGTTCCGTCGTTATTCTTTAAAAATATTTATTTTAAAGATTTTAAAAATAGACTGAAATAGTCAGATTACTGAGTGTGGTGCAAGATGCAGAAATAGGGCACAAGACTTCCTTAGATATGAAACCTCACCAGAGATTAGAATAAGTGAAGCATATTGAGAACTGTGCAGAATTTCTGGGTTTTGATGTTAGTGTTGTATCTTTCTCTGATAAATATCAGAAATCTTGTTATAAACAGGGAATAAATCAGATTAGCATGTGGAGAAATGAAACAAACGAATGGCACTGATAGAGCTGTCTTATGACTGTTGCGTGTGAATGGCTGCAGCCCTCAGGTAAGCTTTGGTGCAGAGATTATGTTATGTTCAAGTTGTTTATTTTCACATTTGCATTGTGAAAATGTGTTGACTACAAATAATGTAATTCTTCATCCGCAGTAACATACCCATAAAGAGAGACTGAATAAGGATGAAAGCAAAATTTAGATTGGCTTGTGAAATCACAATGGCATCAAGAAAGGGAGAGGGAACCCAGGAAACAGGCTGAATTAGGAAGCACTGAAAGTAGATGAACAGAGAGGAGCAGAGAAGGGGGAGAAGGCTCTTCATTCCAGACCTGGCCTGTCTGACCTGCTGGGTAACAGATGCCTCTTAGCTGCATGCTCACTGGCCCTAAAGCTTTGTGTTACCTCCTTCAGATACTCTTGAAGGCAGCAGTGATGGCAAATGAGTTTATACCTTTAAGAATTTGGATCTGGCAGGAACCTTGAGTAAGCGGAAGTCTGGGTCACCAGGACAAGGTACAACAGAACTGTAGACAGTCTGCAGCTGTATAGGCAAAGGTTGCCTCAGAAAGGCCAGTGTTGGCAAGAGGCAAGGCAGCCACCTGGGGCCAAGTAAGGGGCCTGGTAAACACAGTCAAGAATGGTTGGAGCATGAGGGCTTTCAGTACCAGTGATGACTATCAGTGGCTGGTTGAAGCCCAACTTTCTGGTTATATTTATAAGCTTCTCGGGGCCCTGCCTGGCCTTGCCTTTCAGGTGGAACTTCAGATGTTAAAGGAATTCTTAAGGAATACTTGTCAAGGTTCTTCTGTTGCAAGTGAGAGGAATCCAGGACCAACCTAGCATAAGTAAAAAAAAAAAGGGGGAATGGGGATAAATTTATTTGGTCCCTGAATAGGAGGGTGTGTGTATCCTGGTTATAAGAATAGCTGAAGCCAGGCTCGGTGGCTCAGCCTGTAATCCCGCGCCTTTGGGAGGCTGAGGTGAGTGGATTGCCTGAACCCGCGGGTACGAGACCCGCCTGGGCAGCGAGAACTCATCTCTACAATAAATAAAAAAATCAGCCGGGCGTGGTAGCGCATGCCTGTAATTCCGGCTACTCAGAAGGCTGAGGCAGAAGGATCGCCAGAGCCAAGCAGGTCGAGGCTGCGGTGGCTGGGAGTGGCCACTGCACTCCAGTCTGGGCAACAGAATGAGACTCCAACTCAAAAAAAAAAAAAAAAAGAATAGCTGAATCCAGGGTCTCGGACAACATTGTTGTGTCTTCCTTCTGCTTCCATCCTCCCTTTCCCTCCAGATCTTTCTATCTTTCGATGTATTGCTGTCTTTCTTCAGTTCTTTCTCTGTCTCTGTCATGCTTTCTTTCCCAGTGAGGGTGTTATCCTTTCCTCTTGAAAATGGCCTTTCTTCATTTAGATGTGGCAAGGTTGCCAGTGGTCCCATCCTCATGGCACCCTAGCACAGTGACACCAGTGCCAGTCGTATTCCCTGCTGCTCTGGCAGAAAGATTGTGGGGAGGACTTGGAGCCAACCCCTAGACTCATCATGTGGCCAGGATTTAGGGTGCTGCACTCCAAATGGACAGTGGTTTCCTGTGGTAGATATTTAGAATAGGACTGAGTATTGGCTACTGTGGTATTAGAGGTCTGGATCTCCAAAGGAAGGCAGCTCAGTTGAAATATAGCACTATAGAATCTCTCACCCCTGGTAGTTGGCAATTGTCTGTCAGTCTCCAAATCTTCAGCATAAAGGTCTAAAGTCAAGACCATTTCTCTATCTCTACTGGGACACACTTGGGCTTATTACTGAGACAATAAGATGCTCAGAAAATTCAGGCTTTGCACTTAAAGTCTCTCAGCTGCTTACCAAACATTTTTCACTCTGAGCTCAGGAGCCGGGTTTTATACTTAAAAAGGCTTTGGACATTTTCTTTTTCATAGTAGCGCCATAGGAGCGAATAGGTTTCATGAATGATGTGACCTTTCTAGTGAATATTCAGCTCAGAATTTGAACCAAACGCTCACCTTTTAAGAGGAAGAATCATGTGTATTCAGAGTCAGGTTATGATCACCAGACCTTGTTTAAGAGGAACTCTAGATTAAGCATGAATTAGGACATTTCTTGAACTCGTGAGAGAAGTAGATCTCAGTGGAACCATCGGTGCTGCAGACATCCTCTTGTGTGTGTAGCAAGCACCCTGTCTGGTCACTGTGTGAGCAAGGAGTGGGGACAAAAGGGCCCAGGAGAGAGGCTGAGGGATAAAGAGGGCAGGGCGAAGGTGCTGTTGAATCCAGAAGACTGAGGGGAACAGTTCACTGTAGAGTAGAGCTGTACTGACCCACTTCTTACCAGCTGAGTCAGTGTCCACCAGAATATTACACCTGCCTGCTCTGGGGTGATTTGCAAAGAGTTCCTAAAAAATTCATCGTTATTCCAGTATAGGGAAACCAAACTCTTCAGGATAGCTAATAATCTGATAAACAGTAGGCACCCACAGAAATTAAACTGAGTAGGGGCAGTGATTGCATGAAATTAAAAACAATGTTTTCTCCTCAGCTAAAAAATATTTTATCCTTAAAATAATGTTTTCATAATGAAAACAAACTTCCGCCATTTTTCGACTGCAAAAATTGTGGTGAGGATTTTTCTGAGTATGCTCTTTGTAGATGTTTGAGTGCATGTTCCTCAGACAGTCTGAGGCTTGTGAGGGAATAACTCATCTATCTGTCCGACATGGAATTCATGTCGTGAGATATACTGCCGCTTCTGTGAGCCACACACAACTCTACCACTGCACAGAACACCCTGGCAAAGTAGAGAGTTCTAAGGGTTTGCAAGTAAGTCCTCAGGTACCTAGTAGGGGGAAGGATATTAGCTCATCGGCAGCATGCAGAAGTACGGGGTGGGAGTGAGGGTCATCCCCACATGCAGGTGATGGGAATTCCATGGTGGGATGCGAACCTACCACCCTCTCTCTGCCATTACTGAGCACCCGATTCCCAGCAGGTCTCATTTAGGCTTGCTTTCTCAAGCCAGGAGGGACACTGGTTATTGACTAACTAGTGGCTCATATCATAGTCTCTTGACAAACTGTGTTGTTCCCGACCTAATGTCCAAAGGTTTCTTTTTCTACCTTTATGTGATTATCATCATCCAAGAGCATTGCTTCCTGAGTAACTACTCTACAGCAGGCACTTGGACATATAACAGCTAATACATAAAGACCTTGTATTGGGCACATTTGGCATCATTCCCTCCATTCGGTTGGTGAGGGCATTGAAGATCAGGCTGTACAAGTTTCTTGCTCGAGGTCATTTGGCTAGCAAGAGGCGGAAATTGAATTTCATATGTCTGCTGTTTTGAGCAGATCAAGGCATTTGGCTCTTGCCCTGAACCAGAAAGATCTGCTCCTTCGTGGTAGTACTCCTTCTGCTTTGGTGCTGTGGGCTCTTCTCTAACCTGAGGACTGAGGCAGGCTCTTCAGTGCAGAATGGTGACTTATCAGGGGTTCTTTTGCGCCTCTCCTAGTTGCCTGCATCTTCGTAGCAATTTCTTGGCTTGTCTGCACCCTAATGAGGATGGAATTCTGTGGCTCCTGTCTTCCTTTGTGACCCTTTGGCATGTTTTCTGATTGTGACTTGCAGTTCAAAGTTAAAGACCACAACGCATGAAGGGGAGGAAGAAAACTTTCTGTTAGATGTGCTGGTTAGGCTGGAATCATTGTGAAGTATGCTATTGTTTGGGCTGTACCACACATGGGCTATAATTAATTAAATGGGCCACTTCCCATAGTGCTTTCTTTTAAATTGGTAATAACTGTGATGCCTCAGTTGACAATTTACTGAAAAAATATTAAAAAATAAATAGCAACGATGACTGTGATGGTGGCATTTATCAGCCTACGTGTGGTATTCATTCCAAATGTGGCATCAAGGCCTGTTTCTAGAGGCAGGGAAGTTGCTGTGACCATCACCACCCCCTCCAGCAGAGTGGGCTCATTCAGACTCCCTCGCTGAGTCACTATCTTTACTTGAATTCTGGGATATTTATTTATTTCTGTGGCAATGTGGGAAGATGTGCTATTGAATTTTAATAAAGCGTGAAACTGATCACTGTATGTTGGGAATTTAACACTCAATGGTACCTAAAGTTCCTACAAAGTTAAAGTTGCAGAGTTTTATAGATTTTTTTCCCCAATGGAGAAGATTTGAATAGGCTCAAATATTTTTTCCTCTCCTTAACTTAATTTTGGAAAGCTTGACTGTAGGACATTTAATGGGGTGTACATCTTTTCTCCTCAGTCCCACAAAATACTGCTGCCAATACCATAAAGTTCCAACTGAGTTTTATTATATTTTAGCCAAAGATGGAAGCCTCATTTTTCCTGCTGTCCCCTGGTGTGTTTTGGTCAAATAGCAGGAGTTACAGTGAGTTTGTACTGATAAAAGAGAATTTATGCATGTTCAAGAGTGTGGCTCGTATGCCCGGAGTATGACTCAGTCTCTCCATTCTGCCTCACATTCATCCACAATACTCACAAGGAAGACGCAAGTACTACTCACTGACCCTCTCCTCCCCAAATGCACAGTCTTGCACTGCTTGCTTCCTTAATTTCACCAGCATAACAGTACTGTGACCTTTGTCCTTGTTTATGTCAGTTGGGTCAAGAAGTCCAGACTTCAGGTCTGTCTCAACTACCCTGGTCTCCAGTGCTTTGCCTGGTGCCCTCTGAATATTCTCTTCACTTTCTGCTCTGGACAAAACCTTGCACTCCCCTGAGGGTATTGCTTCTCTGCAGCCCTTGCAGATGGTCCCTTCAGGGTCTGCAGGTGAGAGAACTGTATTCTTTACTCCCCTTGGTTATGTTCAGGCTTCTCCAGTTCCCTCCCTAAACTCCAGGTTTGAATCTCATGTCTTCAAACTCTACTTGCCACTACTCCTCGTATTCACAAACCTCTGACACTGTTCCCGCTTTCTTTGGCTGTTTTATCTGATGGTTTCTGGTCACTCTCACCAAATTGGGTACAGTCTTTATTCTTGGTCTTTCTTGGATGAGCTTGCCTTGCACCCAGCCTCAGCCACTGGCCCTTTTGGTAGTACTTTAGACCGTGTCATTAATAATAATGTAACCCTTTTTGTACTGCAATTTCTCACGTTCCTCTGACCACCACCTTATTTTTAGGTAATTTTCTTGAATATCCTACTCCATCAATCTTCAGTCCCTCAGGGTCTCTAAATCCATCGATCCTACCACATTTCCACTGCTCCACACTTTCTTGTTTTCTTTTTCTTTCTCCTTACATAATATGAATTCGAAGGATGATAGCCACAATCAGAGCATTGTATAAACATTCAGCTCTCTTGTTCTTCCGTTCATCTCACTTTCTTGTCAAAACCATGGTCCTGGCCGGGCTCAGTGGCTCAGCCTATAATCCCAGCACTTTGGGAGGCTGAGGTGAGTGGATTGCCTGAGCCCACTAGCTCCAGACCACCCCAGGCAACTTGGTAAGACCTTGTCTCTACAATAAATTAAAAAAAAATTAGCCGGGCATGGCAGCATGCACCTGTAGTTCTGGCTACTTGGAAGGCTGAGGTGGAAGGATGGCCAGAGCCCAGCAGGTTGACACTAGTATGACCATGAGCATGCCAGTGCATTCCAGTCTGGGCACGGAGTGAGAATCCAATGCAAAAAGAAAAGAAAACAAAGGAAACATGGTCCTGGTGAAGTTTACTCCCTGCCTGCTCTGTATCTGCCTCCTGGGGTGAGACACGGCTGGAGAAACAGTCTGCTGACTGGTTCCCCCGTGCAACCTCAAGATGTGATGTAAATGTTCCCTGAACCTTGCTTCTGACTGGGAATCTTTGTTTCCCTAATCCATTGACTCTCCCATTCTCCTGGATACCTATTTTATACTTTTTCCTCTCCTAAAATTTCCCATACCTCTTTGCCTCATTCTCATTCTCAGCTGATAATGCTGGTTACTTTCTGTCCCATCTAGAAAATGGAAACCATCAGCATAGAACTCGCACACATTTCCACCAGCTCATGCCCCCACCTATGTGCTCCGGTTCCCACATGTCCCCCCTTATTACTGTACGTGAACTTTTCATGTTCCTACCTGAAGCATCCCCTTGCATGCATTCCCGTCCTCTCCTGCCTGCTCAGCCACATTTCAGCAATTTATCCTCTTGTCTTATCCTTTGTTTTTCCCCTCTGGAAGATAGGTTCTATTAGTAAACAAATGTGTTATTTCTGTCATCTTAAAAACATTATTTTCTGACTCCACATTTCTGTTCATTTTTCTGCTTCCATTGAAAGGAAACTTCTTTGAAGTGGTTGTCTAAATTTCTGCTAGCACTCTTCACATAGCGTCCAGGGCACCACATTCTTGTCGCTTTTTCCTTCCTCACAGTAGCTCCTTCTCAGACTCCCTTTTATTGTTTTCTCCTTATTCCTCCAAATTTTTAATATCAGTGTGCTCCAGGGCTTATCATTAGATATGTTCACTCTCTTTGTGGTTTCATCAAATGTCATGGCTTTAAATATTATCTATATGTTGATGAACTGCAAACTCCTTTATCAGTCTATCCCCTCGACATATCCATTAGATGTCTATCCGAAATCTCAACCATGACAGGTCTAAAATTTGAATACCTGACCTTCCTCTGTACCCTTCTTGCTTGCTACCTTCTCCATCTCAGACAATGGCCATTCCATCCGTCTCATTGCTCAACTCACAAACACGGAGTTATTTCTGTCACCTGTCTTTCTCTCACAGCCAATATTCAAATTCATCAGCGAACTGTTGACCGAGGAATTGAGCTGCGTATAGAAGCATCTTCTTTCCCCACTCCTGTTGATACAGCTCTAGTCCAGGCTGCATCACGTCTCACCTGGATTAACATAACAGCCACTTACCTGCTCTTCCAGCTTCCACCTCTTCCTGCCCCAGTTTTCTCAAAGCAACAGGCTCAGACTGATTTTGTGAAATGTAAGTGGAACCCTGTCACGCAAAACTCTCTAGTGTGTCTCCCTTCCTCTCTGGAGTAAAAACTAAAGTGTGTAAGGCCCTTCCTGCTATGGTACAGTGTTACCTGTCTTACCTTAACTTTTGCTGCATTCTATCCTGCTTCCTCTTCTTCAGCTAAGTTAGACTTCTTGTTGTTTCTACACGTCAGGCTGCTGCTTCAGGGTCTTCCCACTGGCTGATCCATTTGGCTGCAATGTTCGTCCCCATATACCCAGACCTCTAACTCCTTCACCTCTTTCAAACCTACGTTTTCCACTTTATTTTAAAATTCAACAACTCTCTACTGGCACACTCCTCTTTCCCCTAACTCTGCTCTAATTTTTCTAGCTTTTGCTAGTTTTTGCTATACTAAAAAATTCTCTCATTTGACTATCTCTACTAGAATTTAAGCTTCAAAAGGCAAAGATTTTTTTCCCTGTTTTGTTCACTGATATATCCCTAGTGCCTAAAATAGTCTCTGACATTAATAACAGTGGTATAAATGAATAAATGAGTGATTGTTTAGAAATCTATCAATAAATTCTGAATTGACCCCATTATGACTAGCAAGCATGTCACAATGGAGTAAATATTTGTGAACTCATTACTGTTGATTTTTTAAACAGAAGGATAACTTATTTATAGTTAAATACACAAATATTAAGTGTACAGCTCGAGGAACTTTTTACATATGTATCTTCCTGTGTACCTACCATCCTGGTCAAAAGAGAGCACATTTTCAGCAATCAAAAACTTCGCTCAAAGCCTCCTTAGTCAATTCCTCAGCCCCTTCCCTTGCTTCTCCAGAGATATCCTTCATTCTGATTTAACAAGTAGATTAATTTTGTCTGTTCTCATATTTCTTATGAATGGAGTCATACAATATGTACCTTTTTGTGTCATACTTTTTCCTTACGTCTTGCTTTTAATTTAGTCTGGCAATCTCTATATCTTTCATTTTTGGCATGCTGTGTTGCTATGCCTACGTGATTTTTCTTTTTTGTTTTCCATGTTTGGGATTGACTCAATGTATTGAATATGTGAGTTGATGTTCATTATAAATTTCATAAAATTCTCAGCTTTATTTCCTCAAACACTGATTCTGCTAATTTTCTGTCTTCTTTCCTGTTAGACTATTTGAGAGTATCCCATAAGTCTCTCAAGATCTGTTCTACATTCACCTATTTTTAAAAATCTTTTTATGCTTCAATTCAGATGATTTCTAATGATCAGTATTTTATGTCACCTGCCGTTTCTTCTGCTGTTTTCAGTCTGCTGTTAAGGTTCTTCAATGAATTCTTAATTTCAGATATGGAATTTTAAATTCTGTAATATTCATTGGGTCTTTTTAAGATAGTATATTTTTATTTTGAACGTATCAATATACCATTTTTCCCATCTTTTTTCTAATTTAGCACATTTATAATACTTGATGTTTTTTCTTGCTAATTTAAACATCTGAATCATCTGTTGGTTTGCCTCTATTGATTATATTGTCTCTTGATCATAAGTCACATTGCCCTGTTTATCTACATGTCTTATTTTTTTCATGTATGCTAGATGTGTATAAGATAACCAAAGAGACTGAAGTAGATATTTTTTTCCCATAAGGGCCATGCCTTTTCTTCTGGTAGGCAGCTAGCGTGGGACTGTTTGAGAGTATTCCATGAGATATGTCTACCTCTTGACTTCTAGAACCTTTGATTGTTACCTTATTTGCAGAAGTAATTAAGTTAAGAATCTTGGGATGAGATCATTCTAGATTCATGGGTGGATACTAAGTCCAATGATAAGTGTCCTTCTAAGAGACAGAAGAGAAAAAGGCACAAAGAGGAAGAGAAGGCCATGTAAAAATGGAGGCAGAGATTGGAGTAATGCAGCCCCACACCAAGGCATACCTGGAGCCACAGGATGCTGGAAAAGACAAGAAATGGTTTTTCTCCTAGAGTTTTAAAAGGGAATGTGGTCCTACCATATTTTGGTTTCAGATTCTGCCTCTCAGGACTGTGACAGAATAAATTTCTGTCAGTTTAAGCCACTAAGTTAAGTTTATGGTAATTTGTTATGCCAGGCTTAGGAAACTGATACAGAGACTGATCTCTTTGAGCCAATTAAGAATTGAGCTGGTTTGTGACAGGTTGCAAGTTTAGTTTTAGATTATCTATGATTTCAAATGTGTTGAGAGAGAGGACTTCCCCAGGACCAAGAAATTGCAGAGTGTCTCTCTAGGCTTTCCAGTACCTCCCCACAAGTCTTGTGCCAGTAAACACCCAGCCACAGCCAGCTCAGGGGCTAGGGTTTCTCCAGATCCCAGAACATCAAGCCAGCCAGTAGAGCTTTTAAAAACTGCACTGGATGTTTCTTCCTCTGACAGACAGAATCCTTTCTCCTGTGTCAGGTCTGATCCTCTGCTTCTGTAATTCCAAACTCAGTAAATGCCCCTGAGATGGAGGAAGTGGGTGATTTCTCTGCTCATTTAGGCAAGGACCCCTACTTCTGTACTCATCATATTATTTAGACTTCTTGGCATTCACAGTTAGTGCAGAAATTATGATTTTATAGTTTTTTAGTTAGTTCAACATTCTATCAGAAACAGAAATCCCTAAAATGTCAGTTGCAGAGTCAAATTATTAATTAATAATTAAATAATTAAATGTTTAATATTACTTATATAATACATGTAACAACTTATAATTGTATTATAATATATATAATTATATAATTGGAAATGAAACTAGTTATCAATGTCATCTTACATGATCTATGTGGAGGTTAATGAGGTTAGTGTATGATCTTTATGAAGGCTGATACCTTCTAATTTCAGTTTCCAGGCCCTAGAATTCTAAGGTAGAAAAGTCTGAGAAAGGCAGGAAATGAATGGACAAACATAAAATATAACAGGAATACTGAAAATAGTTTTCAGCTGGACGATGGTTTTTTTCTTTCTGTCTAAAATAAACTAAGTAGAAAACTAGCCTTAAATGATTAGATCTTTGATAATTTTGATTTGCATTATGTCAAGATGCACTGAACATGGAATTTTGGAGAATAGAAGCCAGGTTGTGAATCAGTATTTTTTTCTGTACCTAGAGCCTGGTGGACAACAAGTATAATTACAATGAAATAATTTAGACTTCTGTCATTGAATTATGACAAAAAAGTAAGAAAACATGAACAAACATGTTAAGTGCAAGCATTCATTCTCCTCTGTTGCTTGAAAGTTATTCACTGTCTTGGACATTACTTTTTTTCTTAAGAAATTCAATCCATTTTTAGAATGCATAGTTCTGGTTGAAGTAATTGTTCAGTTATACATGAAAAAGAGGAGAAGCTTCCTGAAGTCAGCTGGATAAATTACCTGCTTCAGAGGGCACAGTAATGTAAATATGAGTAATTTTTGCAGAATTTTGCATTCATAACATAGTTTTAAGCTCAATATTTTTATTCTTTAGAAGCAACATACATTTATATTAGTGACCCAGTATACTTCATAGATCATGAATGTAATCATGTAAATGGAAACATAAATTTTATTGTTGAAATGGAGCCAAGATCTTCTCTAGTATGATTTGACATTTTAGATGAAAACATTGGAATTTGAGTAATGAGTGAAACATAACTTCTTTTGCAAAAGAGACTGTAACTATTTAAAAGTTAACCCTCAAATATGCTAAATATAAATGGACTTCTGTTTTCACTCACATCATCTGTAATTGAGATTGGAGCAGAGAAGCCTAAGAATTGTTGATGCTCAGATCTCAGACATCATCCTATCCTTGCCAATGGCCACATCTCCTCATCTGGGGCCTCAGCACCACACAGGACATCTCCATCTCTAAGATTTCAAGCTCTGAAATGACAACTTTAAGCAGAGTCTTCTCTCTGTTTAGCCCTCTTGGTTGCTTGTCTTGCTCTGCAGCCTCACACAGTCCCTAGGCCCCCACCCTGCCCCTCACTTCCCCAGGTCTACCGGCCTCCTGCTGACTTCCCCACCTACAGCATGTGGAAAGCCATCACTTGGTGCAGGTCTTCGGTGCTCCTCGCTCCCTCAGTGCAGCTCTCCATGTGCCCTGCCCTTCTTCACCCACCACGTGGAAGGAGAGTGCCTTGGCCAACTTCTGACTTGCTATCCTGACTTGTCTTTCTGCCCTTGGACTGCCCTCTACGCCCACATTGGCTTGCCTCCTATTTGCTTGAGAACCTCGAAGCCACCTTGTGCAAACCTTTCAACTTTTTCTTCCTCCTAGTTTTGTCTCTTAATGTGTCTTATGTGCTTAAGAGAGAGCTGATACTCCTTATTTCTGAAACCTTTTCACTTGTTTATCCCACTTCCTGCATCTTCAGTCCATCTTCAGTCTCTCTTTCTGCAGGGTCTTCCGTTAGTCCATGGTCAAGTCTTCGTGGCCCCCATACATCCTTCTTGGGAAGTTCCATCACCCTTCTTTTTTTTTCTTTTTTCTTTTTAAGAGTCAGAGTCTCACTCTGCTGCCCAGGCTGACATGCAACAACAGGCTCATGGTCACCGCAGCCTCTACCTGCTGGGCTCAGGTGAGCTTTCCACCTCAGCTTTCCAAGTAGCTGGAATCACGGGCGTATGTCACCATGCCTGGCTAATTTTTTGATTCATCACAGAGACAAGGTCTCACCAAGTTGCCCAGGCTGGTTTCGAGCCCCTGGACTCAGGCAATCCTCTTATCTTGGCCTCCCAAAGTGCTGGGATTTCAGGCTTGAGCCACTGGGCCTGGCCTCCATCACCCTTCTTATCATAACCTCCAGAGTTATTTGACATGTCTCCATCTGTTCCTACTGCTGCCACCTGTTCACTCTTCAGATTGAGTCAGTCAAGATTTGGACACCATGCTATGCTTCTCTTGCTGACCATGGGCACAGACATTTCCCAGGTGTCTTTTTGGCAGCCTCAGTGCAACTGGCCACACAGCCCTTGTTGAAGTATCCTCCCTTGGCTACTTCTGTGCATTCCCTCTTGATTCTACTGCTTGTCTTAGAGTTCTTTGTTGCTTCGTATTCCTCAGCCATTTCTGAATGGAATCTCAGGATTACTTTTCAGATTCATGTGTGACTCAGGGCACATTGTACAGACTTTAATAAAGGCCGGTTTACAACACTTAGGCAGGGCTGGGATCAGTCCATGAGGGTGGGGGTGGGAAAGCTAGGGTAGAGTTGAGCTGCAGGTAAAGCCCACAGGCAGAAGCCGTGAACTTGGATGGTATCACGGCCATGGTTCACCTGTGCCTTTTCAGGGAGAGAGGCCTGGGCATATGCTCCCCAGCCTCTCTCTTCTCCTGTCCTCCTTTGCAGTCCTGTTGATACGTCCCTTTGGCCAAGACCCAGTTAGAAACCAGAGAGCAAAGGCCACTGATGCCAGCTGTAAAGGGCTGTTGTGGGTCTGGTGAGGAGTAGGTGACATGTTAGGTCCAGCAGTGCTTGTTTCCTACCTAGTCCTCACTCTCTTTGTCAGCACATGTAGGCACCTGGTGTTGCCCATTTTATTATGGGTGATTTACAGTCATACCTGCCCACATCGCACTGAGTGTTCAGCAGTTTTTGACCCAAAATGCCATGACCCCCATGTCTCACCCTCCCTACTCACCTGATCTCACCCCGAGAGACTTTTTTTTAATTTCCCCAGATGATAAAAGTCATCAAAGAGAATCGTTTTGCCAATGTGGAAGAGGTGAAACAAAAAGCATCAGAAGCACTGAAAGGCATCAAAACAGAGGAGCTTAAAAACTGTTCTGAGCCTTGGAAAAAGTGTCTCAATAAGTGTATTACATAAAATGGAGAGTATTTTGAAGGTGATTGAAGTTTAAGCATGTAAGTGTAAATACACAATTTTTATAAGCAAATTCTTGGCTTTTTGGGGTCCTCCATGTTCATTTGTTTGTTTTTCTCAAGCAGGGGCCAGGAGAACATTTTTACTTGTCTGGAAGGCATTGACTCCTGGATATCCTGTAGGCACTTGGAATTTAATATGATCAAAATGGAATTCATTATAACAAAATAAACCAAACTGAACAAAACTAAAAACTCTGCTTCCTTTCCTGTGTTTCTTGTCTGGCGATGGCATAGTCATTAAAACTGGGTTGCCCAGGTTACATGGGCACAAAGTGCAAAAAAATAATTCTTCAAGTTTTGTTTGGGAAACACTTGTCCCAAGACTCCCTCTCTCATTTTTCCCTCTGCAGAGGCAGTCAGTTTCATTGATTTTAGCTAAGCTTTGTGGTGTTTATCCCTGAGACTCGAAACATAGGCTTGTTTTGCAACTTTTGGACTTTTATGTGGGATTCTACTACATGGGAGGTGGGGAGCTCGTTTCCTCCCTTGCCTTTTCCCCATATGTGCTCTTCTCTCTACCCATCCTCTCAATATAGCAGGATCCTAATTTTATTCAGCACAAAATTCCGGTTTGCCCTCCACATCTTAATTGTGATAACCTAAAGGTACATGCGTCCGTTTTTGTATTCGGAAAGGATGAACGGCTCAACAGCATTTCAGAAACTTCTGCATGTTTTCTGCAAAGAAATATTGGCAGTTCCAAAGGTAGATAAGTGTGTGAAGTAAACTGATAAATCAGTAGGTTCGGATTAAACTTAAATGGAGACTTTAGACATATTCCCAGGGCAGCAGCCTGGTAAACAATCACAAAGAAGACGGCCTTTAAATCAACACTGAAGGTGCAGCATCTGCCGCCACGGTTCAGTATGCCGTTCCAGCGCTTCAAACTTTATAAACTTTAAGGCAGAACTTAGGAAAATATTTATGTTAGTTATAATCACAAGCTGATTTTGAGATTATTCGTCATCATACTGCTTATGAAGGAGGTTTCTCCTCCAAGGATATGACTCCCAGACACATAGCCATGGAGCACCAGATGTGGCCATTGTGCGTAATTCTGATGAAATATTGACAGATTTCTTAACAAGGATTTGTTAACAAGGATTTCTTAACAAGAATCCCTGGGGATTCCATGAGAAATTTGACATTTTTATTTCTTGTGGGAATCTTATGTGACAAAGATCTTGTGGTTAAAGAAAACTAATTCTACTTGTTATAGCTGTGACCACAGAATAGAGAAATGGAAACTTATGTAGACATGGTTCCCACAAGTGGAAACAATTTAGAGTTTAATGTCCTCTCCTTCTGGATTTCAACCAGGTTTCTCTTGGGTTCATTGTCTTACAAAATTAAAAATGATTTATGACTTTTTAGCAAGTTATTTTTTATTTCATTAGATAGAACTGGTTTAAATGGCAAATTCAGTTGATTAGCAACTCTGTTGCCATGGCAATACCCTAAGGAAGCATTTGAAAAAGTTTTATCCAAAAACTGCCCTCAGCAAGTAATCTAGAAGGTATGGTTAAGTAATACAGAGTTCTACCCTCATTCCTGACCCCTCAATGAATTAGATCTTGGTTGGAGAATGGGAGGGATGATGTTTTGTTTACTAATTTTTTCTTTTTAGTTGGAGTCGCACTCTGTTGCCCAGGCTGTAGTGCAGTGGCACTATCATGGCTCACCACAGCCTTGCCCTCCTGGGCTCAGGAGATCCTTCTCCCTCAGCCTCCCAAGTAGCTGGGACTACAGGCAGGCCACTAAATTTTTTTGTAGATGAGATCTCACTATGTTGTCTAGGCTGGTACTGAACTCTTGGGCTCAAGCAATCCTTCCTGGACCACACAAAGTGCTGGAATTATAGGCATGAGCCACTGTGCCCAGCCACGGCAAAACTTTTAACCTCTCTGAGGTGTCTATTCATTATCTATTCAAACAACATATTTTTGGCTGGGCACAGTGGCTTATGCCTGTAATCTCAGCACTTTGGGAAGCTGAGGTGGGAGGATGGCTTGAGTCCAGGAATTGGAAACCAGCCTGGGGAATATAACTAGACCCCATCTCTACAAAAAAATAAATGAATAAATTAGCCAGGCTGGTGGCACACGTCTGTAGTCTCAGCTACTCCAGAAGTTGAGATGGAAAGATTGCCTGAGCCCAGGAGGGGGAGGCTCCGGTGAGCCATGGCTGTGCCACTGCACTCCAGCCTGGGTGACAGAGTGAGACCTCAACTCAAAAACTAAACAAAACAAAACCTACTCTGGAAATTAAATGATGAGAGAGAGAGTATATAATACATTACAACTATATATATTTTATATATGTTCAATCATGCCTGTAATAGGTAAACACACAATAAAAGTACGTCCCCTGCCATACCCAGCAGCACTGCTCTTGGATTATGACTGTATTCTGAAAAGGCCCAATGCAAGCATTCTTGCCCAGTGTGAAATGCGTGTCTGGCCTCAGCACTGTCCCTGTTGCCCCCTGACCACCCCACAACACAGCCAAGAGCCCTGTGTCACAGGATATAAGATGAGCTGGAGTCTAAGTAGCATCCATAGTTATGGGGAGTAGATACCAGGATAACATATCAAAACTCACTTCTCTCTAGAATGAAATTGAAGTCTAGTTAACTGCAAATGTATTAAATTAAAGCTAGAAGAGTTCAAGCACAAAACAGTCTGTTTCTAAACACGTTGACATCGTATATACTTATAATCTATTTGCCAAAAGCATGTAAAATAGATTTGAGTATTCTGACAATAAAATGCACATCTCCAATAAGTCTGTTGAAGTAGAAATTAAAAATTTAAAAACCTTGTAGCAGGAGAAAACAAGCATAATAATTACAATAATCATAAAATTATTGTGACTGCACATTAAATTTAGCCTCAACGTTCCTAAATAATAACTGCTTTATCTTTCAACTGCCCAAAGGAACAATGAGGACATATGATTACTGTCTTGCATCTTATTCAGAGAACTGGCCTTGAGCTCTTACAATGTGTGAGCCATGGTGCTGAATATAATGGAGGCAGCAAAAGTGATGGAGCCATAGGGGCAGAGATCAAGGGGCTGAAGGCAAGGCCCACTGTGGGCCCAGGTAGATAAGAAAGAGCAGAGACGAGTGTCAGCCTGACGGTTAGCAGCACTGGATTTGCACTAAGGAGTTTGTCCTTGTTTTTTTTTATATGCTGACCTAATTTTTAAATTTTGAAGTTTTTTTTAATACCAAACATTAATAACTAATGCATAATGTTAATGCCACCAGGAAGCATTACTCTCTAAAGGTAAGAACTGAGGATGATGGTCAATTCAGTGACCTGATCTTTTTTCTAGTTTGTCAAATCCTTAGCAAGAGGGGCCTATATGTTTACTTTACGCAAACTCAAATATGGAAAAAAAATCATAAATGTATGAAATGCAATGCTGGAGATGGTTTTCAAAATGAATCTTTGCTTTACAAAAAGACTCTGTAAATAGACTTAAAATGCCGATCTCTTCTATTAATTTGGCCATCTGGTTATTTTCAAGATTGGAATTTCACTCTAGAGATATAAAGGTCCAAAGATATAAAATATCTTTCATAAAGATGCATATTTTTATTATATATTCCAAGCTTAGATAGCCCTTTTGAGGGACGGGGGAGATCACAGCATTGGAATGAATGGCACTATTTTTAATTCCCATGGTCTTATTGTAAGTAATTATATATAGCCTTGAAAAGGATGATTTCATATTTCTTGATGAATATAAGATGAAAATGTTGAATAGGGTGCATAAAAACATTGCATCTGGTATCAAAAAAGTTGAAAAGGATATATATACTTTTTTAATTAAGAAATTTTTTTATTGCTTTTCAGTTTAGACCTAATTCCACAGTGGAACTCCCAGGTCCAGCACAATAGCTAAAATAGAAGGACTACCTCATTGAAGCAGAATCTTGTTGAGGTGTTTGACCTGTCTTTTTGTGCTTAGAGACAGTTTCCTTGCTTTTGAAACATAAAAAATTGCTCTGCAAACTTAAAAGGGGAAGGACATTGAAATTAGATCGCTTGGAATATTAAAACTTGAAAAATTATTTTGTTTCTTTTTCACTCCATTATAGGACTTGCACAAGCTTCTTCCTGTTGGTATATCCAAATCAAAAGGCATCATTCCAAACAGGCATGCCAAGTTTGCCTTTTCAGAGCTAGAATATTCAGTTTCCTGATATTGTCAGTCTTAGGGTGTCTGGGTATGTCTAGAGTGCTGTAACATTGCCATCAGCAGAATATAGTAAAAGACAGAACAGCTCATGTGACAGCAGCTGAATGTAGAAATGTTTTAAATAAGCCAACTGTATTGAGATATAATTTACAAGTGATAAGATGCAGAGATTTTATGCATGCATTTAGATGAGCTATGGAAAATGTATGTCCTATATAACTACCACTCCTATTGACGTGTGGATATTTGTGCTCCTTTGCAGTCAGTCCTCCTTCCAGAAAACCGTGGACCTGATTTCTATTGCCTGTTATTAAACTTCTTTTCAGTGAGATCATACAACATGCTGTCTTTTGCTTCCACCTCCTTGCTCAACAAGATGTCTGTTTGATTGATCTCATGTTCATGCATGTGTAAATAGCTTGTCCATTTTCATGGCTGACTAGTATTTATCTTATGGACATAGCACACTTGTTTGTGAATGGATGTTCACCTGTTGGGTTTTTGGATTGTTTGCAAGTTTAGGCTTATGAATACAACTGCAAGGAATACTTTTACACAACTTTGTATTTTTATATCATTTGTTGGCATGGTTTGGAATCACAGGGGTAGGCACATGGTTTAACTTCACTTAAAAAGTAGCAAAAATGTTTTCTTTTCTTTTTTTGAGTCAGAGTCTCACTCTGTCGCCCAGTCTGGAGTGCAGTGGTATGCTCACAGTCATTGCAGCCTCGACCTTCCAAGTAACTCAGGTGATCCTTCTGCCTCAGCCTTCCAAGTAGCCGGAACTACAAGCATGTGATACCACACCTGGCTAATTTTTTGATTTATTATACAGACAAGGTCTCACCAAGTTGCCCAGGCTGGTCTCAAACCCCTGGACTCAGGCAATCCTCTCGCCTTGGCCTCTCAAAGTGCTGGGAGTATAAGTATGAGCCACTGTGCCCAGCTGCAAAACGTTTTGTAAGTGATTGTACAATTTCACACCCTTGCCAACATTGTTATGAGTGTCCCAAGAGCTCCACAGTCTCACCAGTAATTGATGTTGTCAGTTAAGTCATTCAAGTGGGTATGAGTAGTATTTCATTTTGGTTTCTTTGATGAAGAATGATATTGAGATTTTTTTTGTTTGCATATTTGTCATTCATGAACCTTCTTTTTTCTGAGTGCTCGAGTCTTTTTCAATTTTTAAATTGACTTTTTCCCAAGTCTCTTGTCAGTTAAATATATTGCAAATGTCTGTGGCTTACATTTTCTTTGTTTTAAGGATTTTGAGAAGCAAGTTTTTGATTACAGTAAAAATCGAATTTATTGTTTCTTATATGGGTAGTACTTTCTGTGTGCTAAGAAATCCATGGATATTTCAATATCACTAATATTTTACATTGGGTCTTCTAAGAAGGAAAAAGGATTTTATAGTTTCAGCTTTTTTTGTTGTTTTTTTGAGTCGGAGTCTCACTCTGCCGCCCAGACTGGAGTGCAGTGGCCGCTCCCGGCCACCGCAGCCTCGACCTGCTGGGCTCCGGCGATCTTTCTGCCTCTGCCTTCTGAGTAGCCAGAATTACAGGCACGCACTACCACACCCGGCTGATTTTTTGATTTATTGTAGAGATGAGGTCTCGCTGCCCAGGCGGGTCTTGAACCCGCGGGCTCAGGCAATCCACTCACCTCAGCCTCCCAAAGGCGCAAGATTACAGGCTGCCCACCGAGCCTGGTTATAGTTTTAGCTTTTAAGTTTAGGTCTATGATCCATTTCAAACTCTTGTGTATGTGAGATGTGAGGTAGGAGTCAACTGGCTTGGTTTTTTTCTCATGTGAATGTTAAGCTGCTCTAGGACCATTTGTTGAAAAGACTGTCCCTTCTCTCATTGCAAACTCTTGCCACATTTTTTGAAAATTGATTGTCTGTATATGTGTGTGTGTGTGTGTGTGTGAGTGTGTGTGTGTAAATTTGTGTACACTATTCTGTTCCATTAATGTGTTTGGCTCTCTTAAGTCAGGACAACACTGTCTTAATAACTTTGCCTTTATGGTAATTCTAGAAATAAGGTAGTAGTAGGCCTGTAACTTTGCTAATTTCTCAAAATGGTTTTGAATAAATTAGGTCATTTTTATTTCTGCATAATATTAGTATCTTCATGTTCAATAACACAAAGAAAAGTTTACTCTTTTGAGTGGGACCATATTGAATTTATAGAATGATCTGGGAAGAAATGACATAGTAATAACAATACTGAGTTTTCCAGGATATGGGCATGATGACTGTCTCCATTTATGTGGACCATCCTTTAATTTCCCTTAAGAATGTTTTGGAGTTTTCAGTGTATAGCATTTCCTTATTTTATCAGATGTTTCACTAAGTTCTTTATTTTTCAATGATATTCTGAATGAAACTTTTAGAAAAACATGCCGATGCAGGAGGTACTGTGCAGATTTTTTATATGGATATATTGCATAATGATGGAATCTGGGCTTCTAGTGCACCCTTCACCCAAATAGTGAACATTGTACCCAACAGGTAATTTTTAACCTTCCTTCTTTCTTACTCTCCCCACTTTTGGAGTCCTCACTGTCTGTTAGTTCCATCTTTTATGTCCATGTGTACCCATTGTTTAGCTTTCACTTACAAGTGAGAGCATGTCGTATTTGGTTTTCTGTTTCTGAGTTATTTTACTTAGGATAGTGGCCTCCAGTTCCATCCATGTTGTGGCAATGGACATGATGTCATTTTTTTGTAAGACTGCATTGTATTCCATGGTGTATATTTATTACATATTCTCTATCCAATCATTCACTAATGGGCACGTAAGTTAGTTCCATATCTTGTGAATAGTGCTGCAATAAACATATGAGTGCAGGTGTCTTTTTTATGTAATGATTTATTTCCTTTGGGTTTTTTGAATCAAATGAGAGTTCTATTTTCAGTTCTTTAACAAATCTCCATACCGTTTTCCCTAGGGGTTGTATTAACTTACATTTCCACCAACAATGTATAGTATTCCTTTTTATCCACATCCATACCCATATCTGTTGTTTTTTTGCTTTTTAATATGTGGCAAAATTTTTTAAATTAATGTTTTTCTATTTTTTGTTGTCGCAGGATATAGAAATACAATTGATTTATGTTGATTTTAAATCCTAAAATCTTGCTAAATTCTGGTAGCTTTTAAGCTCTTTTAGATATTTTATGGTTTTCTATGTGGACAATAATCACCTGAGAATAATAGTTTTTTACTTCTTATTTTGCAGTTTGTTTGCCTTTGATTTCTTTCTCTTGCTTAGTTGAATGTTATTAAAATGTTGAATAGAAATGGTAAGAATAGATAAACTTGCTTCATTGCCAATTCTTGGGGGGAACCATTCAATAATTTATCAATTAGTATGATATTATCTGTAAGTTTTTCATAGATGCTGTTTATCAGATGGAGAGAGTTTTTTTTCTATTTCTAGCTTGCAGGGAGTGTTTAGCATTGTGCTTGTCACTGTGTATTGAAATTTGTCAAATACTTTTTCTGTATCCGTTGAGATGACCACATTATTTTTCTTGTTACATAATTAATTAACTGATTACAGTTAGGGTGATGGACTAGCCTTGTGTATTTCTCTACATATTTGCTATTTCTAGTGCTCTTCTATCTAGCCGGTGAATAGGAATTTCCATCTGGAGCCAATTACCTTCAGCCTGACATGCTTTCTGTAATATTTCTTGTAGTGCAAATCTATAGGTGATTATTCTTCTGTTTTTATTTATCTTAAAATTTCTTTTATTGAAGGATATTATTGTAGGATTTAAAATTCTGTGTTGGCAGTTTTTGTGTTTCCTTTTCATACTTTAAAGATGCCATTTTGTTATTTTCTTGCCTCTACACTTTTTGATGAGAAGTTGGCCAGCTTTCCTGTCATGGTTCCCCTCTATGTAATGTGTTGCATTTCTCTGGTTGCTTACAAAATTTTCCTTTATATTTCTTGTTCAGTTGTTTGACTATGAGTGGCCGAGTTTTGAATTCCTTTGTATTTATTATGCTTGGATTTTGCTATTCTTCTTAAGCTTTTAAATTGGTGTTTAGGGCCAAAGTAGAGAGATTTTTAACTGTTAGTCTTTCTGTGGTTGTTTTATTTGACCATTATTCTAATTTATTCTAATTTCATTCTCTGTTCTTTTCTTCCAGACACCAAATACATGAGTGTTAGATGAGTTGATATTATCACACAAGTATCGGAGGCTCTGTTCAATACTTAAATCTTAAATTGTCTGTTCTTTAAAGTAATAATTTCTATGGCTCTGTTTTCATATATACTCATCCATCTTTCTGCCATCTCCAATCTGTTACTAAGCCCATCCAGTAACTTGTATTTCAGATATTTTTGCTTTTCATTTCTAGAATCTCTATTGGCTTCTCCTTTGTAGTTTCCATTTATCTTATGAGGTTCTTTGTTCACTCATTAAGACCATTTTCCTTTAAATTTTTGAACATTTTAAAATATAGCTACTTTAAAGTCCTTGTCAAATGATTACAATATGTGGGTCATCTCAGGGTCTATTTCTATTGACTACTTAATTATTGAGTTTGGCTCCCATTCAACTGTTTATTTACATGTTGAATACATTTTTTTAATGTTGAACATTATGAATGATACAGTGTACAGTGGATGTATTTATCTTTTAAAAAATAGTAGAGTTGATAAATTCCTTGTGGTTGTACTTCTTGTTGAGGTTTGATTTTAGCTTGCTTAAAGGGCTGATCCAGGAGATGTTTCTTTCCACCAGAGTGTGGCCTTTTTGATGTCACAATCAAATTATGAAGGTGTTAGTGAGGTCTCTCCATGCCGGTCTCTTTAAAACACTCCCAGTAACATGTGGCCTCCAGGAGCCAGGCTCGGTGGCTCAGCCTGTAATCCCATGCCTTGGGAGGCTGAGGTGAGTGGATTGCCTGAGCCCATGGGTTTGAGACCTGCCTGGGCACTTGGTGAGACCTCATCTCTACAATAAATCAAAAAATTAGCCGGGTGTGGTAGTTCCAGCTACTTGGAAGGCTGTAGTTCCAGCTACTTGGAAGGCTGAGGCAGAAGGATCACCGGAGCCCAGCAGGTCGAGGTTGCAGTGGCCGGGTGTGGCCACTGCACTCCAGTCTGGGCAACAGGGTGAGACTCCAACTCAAATAAATAAATAAATAAATAAAAACATGTGGCCTCTAGTGTCTTTATTTCACTCTCACCTGTGTATCAGCTACTCTCTGCTTGGCTCCTGGAAATCTAATCTGTAACATGTTCATTTCAGACCTTGACCAAGACCTTGAAAATAATCCCCCATAGACTTTTGGGATCCCCTTCTTTGTAGTTCTGTTTTCTCCCAGTAAATTTTTCTCCAGCTTCCAGCTGTCTTATCAGAGCTAAGCTGCCGTCTATATCTCTTCTGCACAGCATAACTGCTTTGTTTATGTTTCTCTTCTCTGTACTGCAATCAGGAAATTGTCTACAGGCTGACATTAAGGGCTCATCTGGGATGTTTTCTTTTCCATAGGGATGGCATTTCTGTACTACTTATTGTCCAATAAAAAAAACCAAAACTATTTTTATAGTTATTACTGTGAAAGGGCACTCTGTCATGGACAGAGACCTAAGTTTGATAGAAATATACCAAATTTGGTAGTTATTTCCAAGAACACTAATTCCTTTAGCTTATAACAGAGTCACTTGTTAACTCACAAATTGAGTTAGAATACTTGTTAACTCACAAATTGTTAGACTCTACTCTCTCAAATTTCTGATTCAGTAGAATGAGGAAGAGTCTAATTATTTGCATTTTTAATAAGTGTTCAGGTGATGCCAGAAGCCTGAGAACCTCACTTTGAAAGCCACTTGTTTAGAAAAATGACTCTTGACACAAAAATGGGACTTTATTTGGTACTTAATATATAGAATTTTGCTTTTTTTTTGTCCTATGACTTGCATAATAGATTTATATTTCAATTGACTTATTATAGTGCTAGGAATATTGATTTTTTTAATTCTAATATGATTTCCAAAAGTTTATAAGGGTTGCTTTTTATTGAAACAGATAGCTTTTTAAAAAGAAATAAGTATATTTTTATTTTAAGAAATAAGTATTTGATTTTTGTTTCAGAAATTAGGATTTATTTAATTATCCTTAAATCTGTACATACATGTGTGGAATATGTAAATAAGATACAAAGTAAATTAGCCTTGTGATAATTAACTTTGTTTGAGTCTCTTCCAGCAGGTTTACTGGACCTGAGCCCTGCCTCTTCCTCAGACGAGTTTCTTTTTTTCCCTCTTTTAATTTTTATTTTAAAATTGTGGGGTACCATTCAGGGTTAGGTATACAAATATTGAGAGTGCAGGTATCCTTATTGATGTGGTGTGCCCCCCCTTCCCCAGGCAGATTTCGACTACCGTCAATCCCACCTCCCCACTCAGAAGAGTTTCAGATAGCTTACACTTTGTTTTCTTAATAGTTTTTAAGGTAGATATTTAAATCTATCTACCCCAGAAGCATATTTTTTCTACTATCTTTGTTCTCATTGTTCTGATGGGGCAATCTTTCATTTGTGAGGACTTAGGGATTTGTTACTTCCTTATACTCTAACACATGCATTGCCTATCAGTATAAGAGTTGTACTGATGGCAAGTTTGTGACTTACTGTTGATAATACTGACATGGTTCTTACAGTGGTTACAGGACAGTTTCCCAGACAGAAAATGACCTTTCAATAACATGATGGTATTTGCTTTAGTTGAGAACATGGATTGGTCCTACTCGATATTCTAATCAATCCTTGACAAATTTTTTATTTACCAACTTCTTTAATTTTTTTGGAAAGTTAGTACACCCACCTTTGTTGGCTAGGTTAGAAGAATGTATAATAGTACATTTTAAATATTGTTTCAGCTGCAAAGTGTGATTAATAAAATTTCAAACTCAGCTTCATATATCTGTATTCAAATATTTTGATACACCTATAGTGAGATACTTATTGCTAAGCACTAATGATTCGAAACTCACTTTGCAGGTTCATTTTGATGGCTGGGACCATAAGTGCAACTATTGGGTGGAGGCAGACAGTCCTGACATCCACCCTATCAGATGGTGTGATGTCACAGGGCATCCATTGGAAGTGCCATATCATAATTACTTTACTCTTTGTCATTGCTTTTTAAATATTTAGCCTGAATTCCAGCCTTACTGCTGTGTGTTCATGTCATTATAGGTATTTGAAAGCTAAATATCAGATAGGTGAATTAATTAATCATCATTATAGCTACACTGAAAGCCATTTATTCACAATTAAGCCTCAAAGGGTATGCTTTGTATAAATGAAAAGTAATAATCATTAAGAAATAATTTTGATCGTGTTTTCCAAAGGAATCTTTGTATCATACACTTTAGTTGGAAAACTGGATCAGCACATCTAAATCCATCTAAGTTTGGTCATTCCTTTTAGCTGAAGTCCATTTTAGTTTCTAAAACATCCCACCTTGATTTTATTTTATAGCATAAACTACAAAAATTTTTAATTGAAATATTTTAAGTTTCAGCAACTTTAAAGTTTTTTTACTTGCAAAAAAAAAGTCTATTTTATGTACCTTTGTTGTTTCTGTCTTTTTAGCTACCTAAAGTTAAGAGCAAATTAACCATTCTAAATTTTAATAAGCCTTGAACCAAAATATCTTATTCTTTTGTCTGAAGGAGTCCACTGATCTGATTAGGTTGACATGACTAATAACTAGTTCCAGACATAAGTGCAAGTGTTTTCCATTCTTATATTTGTTTTGTTCCCTTGCTGCTTTTCTTTACCTCCTCTTGACTTGGCATGAAGCTAGAATGCTATTCTATTAATGAGGATGTCTTACATTGAGTCAGCCTAATGATTCTTGAACTTTAGACATAAAAGGACTAACTGCATATGTGAAAGAATTCCTTAACTTCTTGTAAAAGTGGAAGAATCTCTGACTAAATAATTGGACAAACAGCTTTACATTGTGTAGTTCTTCAAAAACTATAAAATGAGTATGATGCATGTTCTTACAGAACTTTCAGTATATTGGCACGCATAGGAGTGGTACCCAAAGAACTTAAAACAAGGGAGACTGTGATCAGCACCATGGGTGCCAGCATGTGTGCTTTGTGGCTTCCTCTGGTCTCACTTTTTATTTTACCTGATTTCATACCCAGCATGCCACGGAGATGATTCTTAATTTATTTTAACCTCCAACACCCCCCCCACACACATGTCCATCTCTTATCTAGTAACTTTTTCAAGTAGGAATGATTTAATATAGGGTAGAGTTAGACCAGCCTGGTAGGTACAGGGACAGCTCTCCTCACTCCACTCCACTCATTACCTGCTGCTTTGTCAAGCTGCCTTCTCAGCATCAAACTCCAGCTCAAACCAAAAATTTGCTCTTTCCACTTGTAGTTCCTGCTTGTTTCCAAAGTTTTCCTTCCAGACTTTGCTTCCACCTAGCCCCTTCCTCAATTCATGGGTACAATGAATCATCAAATCCTACTGATTCTCTTTCTTAATTCTCCAGGATCCATCTCTGACCCCCTTTCTCTCTTCTTACTGTTACTGCATTATTTTGAGCTGTCATCCTAGTTACAAATGATTCTCAGAATATGGTCTGCAGTCAGCTAGTGAGTAGCATAGGTCCTCCCGATGAGTCTAGGATGGATTTGACAATGCAAGTTTTAGAGGCAATGTGGTCTGGTTAAAATGTGAAAACTGGAGTCAGAACGCTTGGCTTTAATCTCTGTTTTACTGCGTGATTAGTTGTGTCCTTTTCTGTGCCTCAATTTCCTTATCTATAAGATAGATACTATTAATATCTATCTCAGAAACTTATAATTATGAAATGAGATAAATGTATGCATAGCACTTCAAAATCTGCCTGACCCATAGTATGTGCTCATTCAATATTAGCTGCTATCAGGAAATGATGTGAAATTCCATAGATTTTAATTTAACTGTGAACCATTAAGGGTTTTAAATTTGAAACTGAGACAAAATTAATGTGATTGGGGTTTTCCAAATACTGTAATTCAGTTTTTATTAAGAAGTGTGACTTTCATGTATTATTGGCAGTATTACAAGATTAGATTACTATTTTGTGTACTTGCACTCAGGTAATTAGAATCCTTAGCATTTGGGAGAAAGATAACTTGTAATTTGCTGTCCTCAGTTGTCATTATTTTCTATTTTTGCTGTGCATTTTTTGTTATAAAGTTGTTTGTTTAGATTAATAGTTATTATAAATTGTTTGCTTAACCCTATGTTTCATATGCATCATAAGCATTTAGGCCTTATTGATTTCAAAATACTAGACTTTAAGACATGCTTGTGATGTGGTTCAATATGTATCCTCCATACTCTTATTGTGAAAACAAAAATATACATACGCATGCACAAACACAAAACGCTACTCCAATTATCAGTGAATTCTTTTTTTTTTTTTTGAGTTGGAGTCTTATTCTGTCTCCCAGACTGGAGTGCAGTGGCCACTCCTGGCCACCTCAGCCTTGACCTGCTGGGCTCAGGCAATCCTTCCGCCTCAGTCTTCCAAGTAGCTGGAACTACAGGTGCGTGCTACCACGTCTGGCTAATTTTTGATTTATTGTAGAGACAAGGTCTCGCCAAGTTGCCCAGGTGAGGTTCAAACACGCGGGCTCAGGCAATCCACTTACCTTGGCCTCCCAAAGCGCTGGGATTACAGACTGAGCCACTGAACCCGGGAATTAGCCTCATTAATTGAAACTTTGAGCAGTTAGGCAGTCAACTTACTGTTTGAAAGTATTACTCCAGTAAGGGTTCTACCATCTTAGTATTGGTGTGGTAATGTGATAAAGGTTTGTTTGTTGTTTCCAGTGTACTAGCCACTGTGCTAAAGTTTTCAAAGTCCTATGATACCTCGTTCTACCCTGGTAACCATGATGATAAAGGCACCCCAGCAAGCTACTGTATTGGAGAGAGAGTCCTGTGAACATACACCACTGCATATCTTGGTAGCGCTGTGATGAAGATATTCACAGAGAAGGCAGCGTGTGGCTGTTTTGGCTGCTGCATGTGCTAGTAGTTACTGTTAAGTGTTTAAGACTCTTCCTCTCAAAGATGGTTTTTCTTATTTATAACAATGTCTTCTTTCAAAATTGTGCAACAGGATAAGGATGGGAATTGGGTGAGGGCAACACCGGGTGTTGCTTTAAAGACAAGCTTAGTGGTATTAGCATCTTAGAAGAACTTGTGTTTGTCTTTCATGGTATTAGAAAGACTAAATAATACTTCATAGTTTCATTTTCAAGTAGCTGTATCCTTAAGTGACTCCTAAGAATGAACATAGAATCAAATATTTTATAATGTAAAAGAAACATTATGTATTTACATTATTAAAGAGAGCTGTATAAAGATTCTAATTTTTTCATTTCACTCTGCATTCTAAGCAACCAAGAATCAAGAAGTTGAAAATATACATAAACCTAAAATCAATAAGTGCTAAATGACAAGCTTGGAGAACTGAACATTTTATAGCATATTTGGAAGCAAAGAGCCTTTGGCCTTTGTGTTGCTTTTCATTTATGTTTTGATATTCATTTGAAACCAGCAAGTAAAATTTAAAATATGTTTTCCTTAGCAAAGCAGTAAGCTTCACTTCAACACATAAGTTACCATAGCTAAAAGAGGTGGCAGAATACATTACACAGGGCTGTGGGCTAACAGCTCTCTACTCCTGTCTATCCAGCATAGGAATCACAGATCTTTTCTTCCATGACATATTCTCAGGATTGCATATTTAGGAGTTCCTCATCTCTTTGACCAAGAGGTGATGGAAGATGATCCTGGAGGCACTGCAGATACGAAGTTGGAACTTCCTTGACTAGTCAGTAGCCTCTCTCCCTGTCATATTTCATGTGGCCCTGGCAGTTCAATCTTCTGGTACATTTCACCTATCCTATAGTATTCTTTAGAATACTTCTCATTTTACTTGTATTTGTTCCTTCACAAATATTTTCTGCATGTGATGCTATTTCTGTAACCACCAACTAGTTGAAAATCATGTGAGGGATGTTCCAGCTGCTAACAGCAGACCATTCTTCTTCTGCATTTTAACCTCTTCTCCAAGGCAGAATTTCCCATGGGTAACCCACATTCTCCTTGTTGCTGCTTTACTTCACTGTTTTTCTGTACATTAAAAGCTTTTATTGTCCCAAGGAATTGTAAAACAGAATACAAGAAATACTGTTATGGACATTTTATTCTTTAATGTGCAGTTTATGTTTTTTAGATTGATAAGCACATCTTCCACCATTTTCTTTGAAATCATTATTCTTTCTTTCATGTCAATGAATTTACTTTGTAATGGAATTCAGCAACACAGTGGAGTCACATTTTATTCTGGGTTATTCTAAATTCAGTGAATAAGACAAAAAACAGTGTAATTACAATGACCAAAAAGTGTGTCACAATAAGCTCAGCAGAGTGGGTTACCCTCAATCATTGAACCTGATAGTTGGCATTGTTGAGCATTAGATGAACTTGTTGGTATGAGTTGAGGGTCATGCTGTATGAAAGCCATACTGCATTTATAAATACCAGAACCATTCCAGGTTCAGGACACTGCTCAAATTTGAGGAACACATTGAGACTGAGGAGAAGAGTAGCAGTCTCTTACTCTCATTATCCTAGTGCCCAGATTCCACTCTTGAATAATGTGGTAGCATCACACTCATACTTGTAATTACTTAAGTACCTTTCCCTCCTCCTTTTCAAATGATATATGTATATGCATTTGCCCACATGCTAGATTCATTTAAGATATTTGACTACCTTGATGTGCATGGCTACTCTTGCTATCTTCTAAAACTAGGAATAGTTGAGGTAAGAACTTTTGTATATATAAACATTTTAAAATTTTGATTATATATGAGAGCAAATATTAACAAAATTGAAGGGAGAAATAGACAGCAATACAATAATACTAGGGGACTTCAGTATTCTACTTTTAACAATGAATAGATCATCCAGACACAAAATAATTAAGGAAACATTGGGCTTGAATGATATAGACCAAATGGACCTAACAGACATATACAAAAGTTTCTATGCAACAGCACCTCAATACACATTATTCTAAAATACACACAGAAAATTCTCCAGAATAGGTCATATATTGGGTTACAAAATAAATCTTAATAAATTTAAGAACACTGAAATAATCTCAAGTATCTCTTCTGACCACAGTGTTATAAAACTAGAAATACAGGAAGAATTTTGGAAACTTCGTGAATGTGTGAAAATTAAACAACACACTCCTGAATGTCCAGTAGGTCAAAGAATATATCAAAAGGGAAGTCTAAGATCATCTTGAGATAAAGTAAAATGGAAACACAACTTACCAGAATTAATGGATGCTGCAAAATCAGTGCTAAGCAGGAAGTTTATGGTAATAAAATTGTCTACATTAAGAAAAAAAAAAGATCTAAAATAAATAGCCTAACCTCACACTTCAAAGAACTAGAAAAGGAAAGATAAACTAAGCCCAACAAAAGCAGGAAGAAGGAAATCATAAAGATTAGAGAAGAAACAAATGAAGTAGAAACTAGCAAAGTAAGTGAAAAGATCAACAAAAAGAGTTGGTGCTTGCAAAGTTAAATAAACTTGAGAAAACTTTAGGTGGGCTACCCAAGAGAGAAAGAGAGAGGACATCATAGCTGATACCACAGAAGTATGAAAGGATTATAAGAGACTACTGTGAGCAATTATATGCCAACAAATTTGATGACGTAGAAGAATAAATTCCTGGAAACATCCAGGCTACAAAAACTAAATCATGAAGAAATAGAAAATCTGATCTGATTGATAACAAGCAAGGAATTTGAATCAGCAATCAAAAACCTCCAAACAAAGAAAATTCCAGGATCAGATGCTTTCACAGGTAAATTCTATCAAGCATTTAAAGAATTAATTCTAACCCTGAAATTCTTCCAAAATAATTGAGAAGGAATGAACACTTCCTAACTCATTTTACAAGACCAGCATTACCCTGGTACCAAAACCTTATAAGGACACTACCAGAAAAGAAAATTATAGGGCAGTATCCCTGATGAACATAGATACAAAAATCCACAATAAAATTCTAGCAAAATGAATTTAGTAGCACACCAAAAAGATTAGACAACATGACCAAGGAATATTTATCCCTGAGTGGCAAGAATGCATATGCAAATCACATTAACAAATACGTCACATTAACAGAAAGAAGGATAAAAACCATAGGATCATCTCAAGAGATGTAAGGAAAGCACCTAACAAAAATTGCATCATTTCTTATAAAACCTCTCAACAAATTAGGTATAAAAGAAATGTACCTCAACACAATAAAGACTATTTATAATAAGCTCTCAGCTAAGACCCTACTCATTGGTGAGAAGTGCTTCCTTCTAAGATCAGGAAAAATACAAGGGTATCTACTTTTGCTACATCTGTTCAACATAGTATTAGAAGTCTTGCCACAACAATAGATAAAAAGAACTAAAATTCGAAAGGAAGAAGTTAAATCATCTCTATTTGAAGATGATCTTTTATATAGAAATCCCTGAAGATTCCACCAAGAAATTGTTAGAGCTAATAAATTCAGTAATGTTGCAGTTTACAAAATCAATATACAATAATCAGTTGGGTTTCTATGCACTAACAATGAACTATCCAAAAAGAAAGTAAGAAAACAATTTTATTTACAATAGCATAAAAAAATTACTTAGGATTAAATTTAACCAAAAAAGGTGAAAGATCTGTACACTGAAAACAATAAGCCACTGATGAAGGAAATTGTAGAAAACACAGATTAATGAACAGATATTCCACATTCATGAATTGGAAGACTTAATGTTAAATTTGTCATACTACCCCACAAAATTTACAGATTCCTATCAAATTACAATGACATTTTTACAGAAATAGGAAAAATTATTTTGTGGAACCACAAAAGATCCTACATAACCAAAACAATTTTAAGAAAGAACAAAGCTAGAGATATCACACTCCCTGATTTCAAACTGTAGTACAAAGCTGTAGTACTCAAAATATTGTATTATTGGCATAAAAAGAGACATATAGGCTGATGAAACAGAATATAGAACCCAGAAATAAATCCATGAATAAAAGGTCAACTAGTCTTTGACAAAGATGCCAGAATACACAATACAGAAAGGAAATCTCTTCAATAAGTGGTGTTGGGAAAACTAGATATCCACATGCAGCAGAATGAAACTGGACCCTTGTCTTACACCATATGCAAAAATTCGCTTGAAATACATTAAAGTCTTAAATGTAAGATCTGAAACCATAAAACTTAAAATTTATGGCAGAAAACATAGGAAATACTCTACCTGTCATTAGTCTTGGCAGTGAGTTTTGGAATGTGACAGCAAAAGCACTGGCCACAAATGCAAAAATAAACAAATGAGACTATATCAAACTACATCTCCTCATACCAGTTAGGATGGCTGTTATCAAAAGGACAGATGATAACAAGTGTTGGCCAGGATATGGAGAAAAGGAAACTCTTGCATACTCTTGGTGGGAATGTAAATTGGGAAAGCTATTATGGAAAATGGTATGGAGATTTATTTAAAAGTTAAAAATAAAACTACCATATGATCTAGCAGTCCTGCTTTAGGGTAAGTATCCAAATGAAAACAGTATCTCCAAGAGGAATCCACACATCCGTGTTCACTGCAGCATTATTCACATTAGTCAAGATATGGAAACAACCTAAGTGTCCATCAATGGGTGAATAGATAAAGAAAATGTGGTATAGATACGCAGTGGAATATTACTCACAGTAAAAAAGAAGGAAATCCTGCCATTTACAATATCATGGATGAACCTGGAATACACTATGCTAAGTGAAATAAGTCATGCACAGAAAGACAAACACTGCATGATTTCACATATGTGGAATCTTAAAACATCTAATAAAATTGAAGAGTAGGAATGATGGTTACTGGAGGGTGGGAGAAATGAAGAGCTGTTGATCAAAAGGCAGAAACTTCCAGTTAAAAGATGACCAAGTTCTGGGGAACTAATGTACAACATGGGCAGTAATGGATGTGTTAATTAATTTGGTAGTGGTTATCGTTACACAAAGTATATGTATATAAAATCATCACATTGTACACCCTGGATATATAATCTTCATTTGTCAAACATTTTAAAATTTAAAAAATTATTATAAGCCGAGTGTGGTGTTTCATGCCTGTAGTTCCAGCTACTTGGAAGGCTGAAGCAGAAGGTTCGCCTGAACCCAGCAGGTCGAGGTTGTGGAGGTTGTGAGCATGCCACTGCACTACAGCCTGGGTGACAGAGTGAGACTCTGACTCATAGAAAAAAAGATTATAGCAGCTACTTATTGTGTAGCACAGCAGAGTCAAAAAAGCATAGATCTTCAAGTTGGGAACTTTTAATTCTTGTTCATACTGTAATGTGATTTATGAGCTGGTGCAAATTATATGACCTTCAAAATCTTTATTTTAATATTTACAAGAATAAATGGGTGGATTAGGTCAGTAGTTCACAACCTGGGTGGGGAAAACTTGAGAAATAAGATTCACAGACTTATGTCTGGAATTCTGATTTTGTGGGACCTGGAAATTTATATAAACAACTTTTGGTTTCTTCCAGTTCTTTATGCCCGTAATGGAATCCCTCTCCTTCTTTTAATAAACTCCCAGGCTCCCCCAATCCTGCCGTGCCCGTGACTTCTTACCTCATGGCCTGGTGATACTGTAGACTGTACTAGGATGGCACTCTAGGTGGTCCTTGGCACTGGGATGACCATGCAGCTGTAGGCAAGTTTGAGTTTGAGTGTAAATTCCGCTTCATGTGAGCTCTCTGTCCTTCTCCTAATAGAGTTCCTTAAACTGTGAAAGTGAGTATTGCTATTTGCTGTTTTGAGCAGTCAGCATATAGGAAGTCTGGTCTATTGCATCTTCTTGCATGGACATCCCTTTGGGGCAGCACTGGCACACTCGGTGAGGGCTTGTATTTCTCACTTTGTTATGCAGTCTGGACAGATTCAAAACCACCAGTAGATAAACTAGTGTAGGGGTGTTGGAGGGAAGGTGAGCTGCTCCCTCCACATCATCAAAGTGTCCGTTATAGACATCAGGGTGGAGGATCTCCTGTCATTTAGAAACATGGCAATTCTACAAAGTCTATTTACAGGTAATTCAATAAGGGAATGTCATTGATTCTAGAGTCAGGTTTGGAGCAGAAGTCATGGGGAGAAATGTAATTTGAACTTCATGTGTGTGTGTGTGCACATGTGTGCTTTTATAAAGAGTGTTTTTTAAAAACGTGTAACAACTTACACTTTTTAAAAAGAATGGACAAAAGCTCACTAGCCGTCAAAACTCTTTATGAGACCTTGCTAGGCTAACTGGAGAAGGGGTGTGGATGCCATAATTTCTGCTTTAAAGGTATTTTTCAGGTTACTGAAAAGATGTTATAGTCACCCCACATGGGAGTCTTGAGTTATAGAGTGTGCTCATTCTTCTAAATAACTTTTTTTTTTGAGTTGGAGTCTCACTCTGTCACCCAGGCTAGAGTGTTGTGGCACACTCATGGCTACCCCAGTGTCAACACTCTGGGCTCTGGTGAGTCTTCTGCCTCAGCCTTCCAAGTAGCCAAAACTACAGGCATGTGCTACCATGCCCGGCTAATTTTTGATTTATTGTAGAGACGAGGTCTCACCAATTTACCCGGGCTGGTCTCGAACTCGCAGACTCAGGCAATCCACTCGCCTTGGCCTCCCAAAGTGCTGGGATTACAGGTTGAGCCACTGAGCCTGGCCTTAAGTAACTTTTATATTTATACAATAGATGACATTTCTATCAGCAACTAGTTAAGATTTTTTTTTTTGAGTCAGAAAATTATGTATGACACCTTCAATGAAACTGAAATGTACTAAATTTCTCTTGGTAAAAGTGAGAAAAGCAGTTCAAGGACTGGGGAAACTCAAAACCAATTCAGAAGTGACCTTGATATTTAGACTTGATATTAGACTTGCCCCTTATCTCCTTTCATACGAATAAGAAAACTCCTAGAATAAGAAGGGTACTAGTTACCATCCATTTGGCTTGCGTTTAGTGTCACTTAGCTTAAGTCAATGTGGAAGGAGAGAATGTATGAGTGAGAAAAAGAGGAGGTTGGTTTTGCAGCATTTTCACTTGGGTGAGATAGTAATAAATAATTTACATAAACCAAGTACCAAATTAAGGGGTTTTTGTTTTGCCTTATGAGACAGATCGCTAGAGTCTCAAACTTCTTGGTTCAAGGGATCCTCTCTCCCTGGTCTCCCAAGGTGTTAGGATTACAGGTGTGAGCCATCATACCTGGGTCTGTTTTTTGTTTGATTGTTTTTGGCTTATTTCATAAGAAAGGCTAAACGAGGTTCTGGGCAAAAAAAAAGTAAAAATGTAGTTTTAGTTGTTTATAATTTCTTTGAGAGATAATTTTTATTAAAGGTAAACTTTAAAACACAAATGCATCTATTTTGATCACAGGCTTTTATTTCTTTCTTAAAAATAATTTTTAAAAATGGGATAGGGCTATCTAGTGAAACACTATCTGTTTTTAAATACTTTGACATGCAATATTACTCTTCAGTCCCTGACGATAAGGCTAACAGTTAGGGGTAAGTTTAATTTGATTTAGTTTAGTTATATGTGAAACATTTATCTTGTGTGTGCCAATAATCCTTTAAATTTTTTCTATTCTTAAATTTCTGTGTTATCTATATGGGTCTCTCACAATTTTAGCCCTTCCATAAATCTACAAAAGGGTCATTCTCCTGGTTTTTTTTAAAGGTAAAACACTGGCTTATAAAACAATCTAACATTTCATGAAAGCTTATTCTGAAATATAAAAATAACCTAGTCTTGTGTAGTTAAATTGTTGTGAATAAATTGTGGTATAAATATTTTACTTTAAAACGCTAATTTGACATATTTGAATGGAGAGATATCTAAAACTGAATCTACATTTTTCTTTCCTCTTTATTGTTATTTTATCCGTATATCAGTTAAAACTATATATACATCTTCTTTACTTTCTTGTTCCAAATTCTTATAACAGCTCATACCAATACACAGCCAGATCTAAGATGCTTCATCCAGATACTGCAGGTCACATCATTCCACTTTCCATCAAATCCCTGGTCTCCTTGTTACTGTACCTATATGTAAACATGAAGACAGCTTTTCCTGGGCTTTTTGCGTGATTAGCCAGTTATCCCTATGTTATTTTCTTTTATTTGAAGCTCAATACATGACAAATGCATCTTTTTTTATATTAACAAACATAGTTTATTTAGGAAGTAAATGAAAGAGAGAGAGAGAGAAAGAGAGAGATGATTCACCGCCCCAAGGTGGGGAGGGTGCCAAAGCTAGAAAACATGGCAATGACCATAGTTCAAGCACACATAGCCACATCAGATTTTAGTAAGGCAATGACCCATGGCTGCTCATGGGAGAGACCTCTTAATTCTTCCCTTTTATTTTTTTTTTTGAGGTGGAGTGCCACCCCGTCGCCCAGACTGGAGCGCAGTGGCCGCCTCCGGCCACCGCAGCCTCGACCCGCTGGGCTCCAGGGATCCCCTCCCCAGTCCTCCAAGCAGCCGGAACCACAGGCGCGGGCCACCACGCCGGGCCGACCTTTTTATCTATTGTAGAGATGAGGTCCCGCCAAGCCGCCAGGGCGGGTCTCAAACCCGCAGGCTCAGGCAATCCACTTACCTCAGGTCATTAGCGTGACTGGGTTCCTGTTTGCTCCATGTCATCACGAAAGGTCAGGTAAGGGTAGGTACTAATGTTATATGCGAATTGCTAGAAATCAGATAACCAGCTCAGTTAAAGGGCAAATTAAGCCGGGCGTGGTGGCTCAGCCTGTAATCCTGCACTTTGGGAGGCTGAGGTGAGTGAACTGCCCGAGTCCACAGTTCGAGACCCGCCGGGGCAACCTGGCGAGACCTCATCCCCACAACAAATCAGGAAATCAGCCGGGCGTGGTAGCGCGCACCTGCAGCCCCAGCCACTTGGAAGGCTGAGACGGAAGGACAGCCAGAGCCCAGCAGGTCGAGGCTGCAGTGGCCGGGAGCGGACACTGCACTCCAGTCTGGGCGACAGAGCGAGACTCCAACTCAAAAAAAAAAAAAAGTCAAATTAATAAGTAAGTCCTTTTAAAAAGATGGTGGTCAAGAGGGGCCTTGTACCTTCCAGACTCTCAACAATGAATGAAATTTGCGGGGACTTTTTATAGGCAAAAAGCAGCTGGGAAACTGAGTCATTACAGAGATAAACACATGAAACATGTTCTGGGGTTTGACACATAGTACACTTAGATAAGGGGGTACACAGTATACTTAGATAAGGGGACACAGTATAATAAGATAAGGGGAAACCATTAGAGCATTGGGTGGGGTGTAGGGCTGTGAGGGTTGTTTACAAGCAAAATTGTAAGATTCTTGCATCAGACACACAGATGTTTGATAACAAGTTAACAGCATGGAGACAAGCCACATAATGGAGTTTTTATTTTAAATAAAAACTTAGGTTTTATCTAATACACTGCAAAAACTTTAAACACATTTTATAATACAGCAAAAACACTTTAAATACTTCATTCCCTCCTTTTATTGTGCTTAAGTCAAAGCATTGACTTTCTTTTAAAGATGAAACTATATGATTTTAACATAGATGGTCAGGACCAAACATCTGAGAGTTATTTTACTGAAAATAAATTTTGGATTAGGCATCCTGATTTAATGGGGGTGGGGGGAATACCAGGATGATGGTGAACCAGTGCCAGGTAGTCTAGTAGGTTTTTTTCTATGTTTGTTTGTTTGTTTTATCAATATTTTTTATTATGATGTTGTGGGGTACAGTTAAGGGTTAGGTATAAAATTACATATCATTCAGGTACCCTGTTGATAAGAGGTGTTTCCCCATCCCCAGACAGATATTTGCTACTGTTAATCCCATCTCCCTCCTCCCCCACACAGATTCCCAGTACTGTCAGTCATTTTCTTATAGTATTACATTGGATGTTCAAGGCCCATAATATGAGTGAGAACATGTGATCTTTGTTTCTGTGAGAGGTCACTCAGTATTATAGACTCTAGTTCCATCCAGGTTGCTGCGAAATTCATGACTTTGTTCTTTTTTATGGCTGCATAGTATTCCATCGTATATATGTACAACATTTTTTAAATCCAGTCCTCTTTTGATGGGCAGCATGGTTGCTTCCAGGTTCTTGCTATTGTGAAAAATGCTGCGATAAACATACGTGTGCAGGTATCTTTTTTATAGAGTGATTTGAGTTCTTCAGGATACATTCCCAGTAGGGGGATTGCGGGGTCATATGGGAGGTTGATATTTAGAGCTTTTAGGAATTGCCACACTGCTTTTCACAGAGGTTGCACTAGTTTACACTTCCACCAATAGTGTAGAAGTTTTCCCTTTTCACCACACCCTCTCCAGCAGCTGTTATTTTTTTAGTTGTTGATAATTTCCATTCTGACTGGAGTTAGGTGGTATCTCAGTGTGGTTTTGATTTGCATCTCCCTGATGATTAGTGAGGTTGAACATTTTTTATGTGTCTGTTGGTTGCTCGGATGTCTTCCTTTGTGAAGTGCCTGCTCATATTTTTTGCCCATTTTAAAATGGGGTTGTTTGTTTTATTCTTTTCAGCATGTTTGAGTTCCTTGTAGATCCAGGATGTTAAGCCTTTGTCAGACCTGGTGTTGGCAAACACTTTTTACCAGTCTGTAGGCTGTCTCCCTGCTCTCTTGATGGTTTCTTTGGCTTTGCAGAAGCCTGTCAGTTTAATAAAGTCCCACTGTCTCTCTTATCTC
>NW_007231891.1:26344-30799 GCF_000164805.1 Carlito syrichta | reverse complement strand
TGGTGGCGGGTCTGGGTCCCTTCCCTGGTGACATCCTCCGGGATGCGGGACCGCCCCTCCCACCCTTGTCCCAAGAGTCCTTGATCCGGGTTGTAGCCCACACCTCCGCACGTGGGTATTCGTGGACCCGTGTTGTGGTTCTGTCCTCAAGACCCCTCATAAATGTGTTCTCCCTGGTGTCGAGTCAGACTTCTGTTCCCTGGATTCTTCCTCTGCCGCACGTGCGTGGGGTTTCGCCGGTTCTATGTTCTTGACAGATGGGAGAAGTGAAGAGCACCGGATTAGGAGTCAGGAGTCATAGGCCTTTATTCAGCTGCCGTCTTGGCCTGCCCCTCAGCTGTTTCATAAGCATGATAAACACATGGGGGCCAGAGTTGTCCGCCATCTTCCTCCCCGGCCCTCCTCCTGGGCTCTGATCTTGGCCAAGAGCACACTGTCCCGCTAATCTTTAAGGCAGAAACCCTGGTGACCCTGTCGCTCTCCTTCCAATCCACTCTGTCCCCAGGCCCAGAGAACTCCATCCTCCATGATCCGTCCGCCCTCTCCACTTCCTCCTTGTAGCAGTGCCATCAAGCCCCTGCCGCCTCTCCCCAGGATAACAGCAGGAGTCCCTAATGTCCACCCGCAGCCTCCCCTTCATGCCAGTCTCGGCGCTGCTGTTAGAGTGATTGGTTCCAGATGGGATCACGCCAGGCATCCCGTCTCCTACCCAGAACACCTAGAAGTCTTCCCAGTGCCTCTAGGATAAAGATCCCAATCCTTATGGGGACCCACAAGCCTCTGAGCACTCTGGCCTCTGCCCTTTCCTCCACCCCTCCCACCCCCAAGCTCTCCGAACCCCGTACCCCATCCCTCCAGCACAGGCTGGCCCCTTGTCCTGAAGTCCTGGCACAGCAACCATCTGTTGGGTGACTGAAGGTTAGCAAAGGGCCCAGTGGGGTAGGAGCGTGTCCGGGGTGCCGAATGGTTTCCTCGGACTATTCAGTTCTTCCAGGTACCCAGTAAGACTGAATCCAGGTCCACCTGTGTGCTCTGGTGTGTTAGGAATGGTGGAGAAACGTGTCTCCTCTGGGCCTAAGCATTAAATTACCTGTGTGAGACCAACCCTCCGGAGTGCCCTTTCCCTGTGACATGGCAACTGTGGTAGGTGGCATGGTGGCAGGGTCCCCGTGTCACACCCTTGAGGACTGAAGATGGGCGTGCAGCACAAGTGATAACCAACCTCTTGTTCTAAACCGTGGAGATGTCAGTACTGTTTGTTACTGCGGCACAACTTAGCCTGTCCTGACTGCTCCAGGGGCCGGAGGAGCCTTCTGGGCAGAGACCAGTGTGCACGCACAGTTTGTGCCCAGAGGAGGGCCTTGGGTGTGTATCTGAGCCTGTCAACCCTTGCCTGGAAGGCCTTCAAGAGCTCCCGCGGCTATTAGGAGAAAGACAAAAGTCTAGCTGTCCCTGCCGTTTGCCACGTGCTGCCCAGCGTGGTACCTCCCTCATGCTGTTCCCTCTGCCCTGACCTCTCCTGATGAGGGCTCCCCATCCTTCATCTTCCATCTCCCCATCACCTCTCTGGGGAAGCCCTCCCTGATTCGGTTGAGCCCCCTCTCTCTAGTCTCTCTCGGCCCGGCCACCTCTCCTTTGTTGTGCTCATGGGCGTAGCCGTTGCCCGCCTGTCGGGGTAACCGTTTGACTGCAGTCTCGCTCTTCTGCCACACCGCAGGCTCTGAGGTTCCTGGGCGCTGTGTTCCTGGGCCTGCACTTGTGAAGGGGTTGCAGAGGGGAAAAGGAGATGAAGGTGATAGTGGTGGCGGTGCCTGCCGATGTCTGTTGGGGGCCTGTCGTGGTGCTAAGACAGCACTGTAGGTAGGAGTTATCTCCATTTCACAGACAGAGAAGCTGAGGCTCCAAAGACAAGGTGAGGGGTCCAGAGTTCCTGGTGTGGCCAGGATTGGCGCCGTGGGCGTCTGGTTCCACCTCCCTCGGATGCCCTCCTGGAGAGGGGGGAGAAGCCCCTATGGAAACACCACGTGGGATTATGAAGCCCTCCTAGCGATCAAGCCTCCCGTGGGGAAACGCCCACCAACGTGGGGCTTGAGCAAGGGGCGTCCTGGCTCAGAAATGCCTCGTGGCCTTGGCCCCCTTGATGCCCAGGCTGGCCTAAAACTGCCTGGTGTACTTCTGTGTCCTCCAGAGCCTGAGTCTTGGGGGCCCAGAGCCCTGTGTTCTCAGAGGGGCCTGGGAGGGGCTTCCCGGCCGCTGACCCCGGGGCTGTGCTGGAAACACAAGCCGTGCAGAAAGAAAAAAAAAAGAAAGAAGGAAGAAAAATGTGCTGTTTTTAAAAAGCCTGTTTCCTACTGCAGATGTTTATCTGCGTTGGAAAGGCCGATGTTCACACAATGCAGCCACTGCTGGTGGCATCCCCGGCTCTGGCTCTGTCGGGGGGGGGACCTGGGCGGGGATCCGGGTGTCATTCAGTCCTTCACTCATTCATCCCGTGGTCTGTGCATACGTGCCATCGTGTGCCAGGCTCTGGGCAGGGCTTGGGGCGTGCCGTGTGCCACCCAGTCCTCAGGCCTGTCCAGAACCCGTAGCCAGGGGTGAGAGGTGGCCCAAGGACCAGGGGGTCACAGGATACAGCAGAACAGTGCAAGGAAGACGGCCACTGATGCTGAGTCAGGGAGTGCTTCCCTGAGGAGGAGACCTTTAGGCTGGGCTTTGAAGGATGGGTAGGAGTTGGAAAGCAGAAGAGTCAGGAGGCATTGGGGCCTGGGGCATGGCACAGACACAGGAGGTGCCTGGAGGGTGTGTAAGGGTGGAGGTGAGGGGATGAGGCTGGAAAGAAGGAAGGGTGATAAGAACACAGCTCACACACTAGTCCTGACCCTTCCTTGGGGTCTTTGCCCTGCTGTTTTCTCTCCTTCGAGCACTGTTACCTTGGGTGTCTCTGTGGTGCGCTCACTCGCCTGCACCAGGACTTCTGCTCAGATAGTGCCTTGTTTGTTTGTTTGTTTGCTTGTTTGCTTGTTTTCTTTTTTCCTTGAGTCGGGGCCTCACTCCGTCACCTGGACTGGAGTGCAGTGGCCTTAATCACATCTCGCCACAACCTCAATCTCCTGGGCTCAGATGGTCCTTCCACCTCAGCCTCCCGGGTAGCTGGGAACATGGGTGTGTGCCCCTGTGCCTGGCTAATTTTGACTCTTCTTTTTGGTAGAGATGAGGTCTCTCATTATGTTGCCTGGGCTGGTCTCGATTTCCTGGCCTCAAGTGATCCTCCCACCTCAGTCTCCCAAAGTGCTGGGATTTCAGGCGTGAGCCACCATGCCCAATCCGGATGGCACCTTCTCTGGGGTGTTTTCCTGTGTGTGATCGCAGCCCGCCCGACTCCCTCTCTCTGCTTTCTGCTTTTCTCTCTTACTTACTGCTTTTGTTTTCTGAATGCCTCCCTTCATTGTAATATAGGGTCCCAGACAGCTGGGATGATTGTCAGTTTCAGTCACCCCTATGTAGACAGTGCATGGCAGAGGGGAAGGCAGCGCTCAGATATTTGCGGAATGAATGAGTGAAGTGAGCACTTACTGTGTGCAAAGAACTTTAGTTGCATTATCTTTTGAAATCTTCTCAGCAGCGTCCTGATCTTGGTACTGTTATCTCTCCATGTTACAGCTGAGAAAACTGAGGCTCAGAGAGGTACAGTAACCTGCCTGGGGTTTCACAGTTGGTAAGAGACATAGCTGGGCTGGGCGCGGTGGCTCAGCCTGTCATCCCAACACTTTGGGAGGCCGAGGCGAGACCTCATCTCTACAATAAATCAAAAATTAACCGGGCGTGGTGGTGCGTGCCTGTAGTTCTGGCTACTTGGAAGGCTGGAGGCTGAAGTGGAAGGATCGCTGGAGCCTAGCAGGGCGGGGCTACGGTGGCCGGGAGTGTGCCACTGCACTCCAGCCTGGGCGCCAGAGTGAGACTCCAACTCAAGAAAAAAAAAAAAAAAGAGAGAAAGACACAGCTAGGATGCGAACTCAGGCCACCTGGTTCCTGCGCCCTCTTGCCTAACCCCAAGGCTTGGACCTTGAAAAGTCCTGACTGTTGAGTGTTGGGCCACAGGGAGCCTCAGCGGGTTGTATGAGGAGGAAGCTGACGTGGTGAGCAGATCCATGTTCTGGAAAGCAGCACTGGCCGCTTTGGTGTGAGGCTGGAGGCAGGGAGGCCGATTGGGAGGCTGTCACTGTCACCAAGGTAGGAGAGAATGAGGATGGGAGCTGGGTGTGGCCATTCTAAGTGAGAAGGGAGGACACTGGCCCTCACACTGAAGGGCAGTGGTCACAGATGGGGGCTCAGTTCTAGGGGCCAGACACTTCCAGACTTCTGTTTCTGAGTAGCCAGGGGACCCTCAGAGAGGATCCAGCAGAGTGCCTCAGGCCAGTCTCTTGGCAGGCAGGGGAGCTGCCGGCGGGGCGGGGG
>NW_007231891.1:24440-26058 GCF_000164805.1 Carlito syrichta | reverse complement strand
CGGGGGGGGGCAGTGGCAGCCTCAGAGGGCCGCACGGGCAGCTCCAGAGAGGGACCACCGAGCACCAGGGCTTGGCCCAGGGCCAGCTCTGGGGCCACCTCGGTGCAAGGTCAGCGGGCACAGGGGAGGCCTGCTCGGGCACGGAGGTCATCTTGTGCCCCTTGCTGGGGTGGGGACAGCAGCATCTGAGGATGACAGAGCGAGTGCGTCTGGCCACACCCCCAGACCTCACAAGCCCCTCTGGTTTGTGCTCAGAACTGCAACCTGTTTGGACCCCAGTTTCCTTTTCTGTAGTTGGAGTCAGTCACGTCTGTCCTGCCCTGCATTCTGTGGAAGACAACTCTTCCCTGCGGGTCTCCAGGACCAGCTTGCAGGCACTGCTGTCTCTGGGGTGGTAAGCAGCTGGAAGGAACAGGCACTGAGTGCCAGAGCCCTCAAAACAGCCCTGTGAGGCTGTTCCACGTCCACTTGTGGATGAGGAGACATGGGCTCAGAGAGGTTGAGTGACTAGCTCACGATCACACAGCCGTCCTCTAATCTTTCCCAGCACTGCGAGAAACCCACATTGACAAAGGTTGCCTGTTTGGGTTACATAACAACTCCCAGCAGGTTTCTTAGGCGATTTAAAAATAGGATTTGGTCTGTAGGGTCTTGGATGACACAGCTGTTTTCAGGACCCTCTTCCCACCCCAGGAGCCTCACAGCCCAGAACTCACAGTACGTTTGGACAGACCAAGAGCTTCCCCTGCAGTGCCAGGTTGGGGGGGCAGAGGTGGGGGGGTGAGGGTGGCTGACCAGCCCGCCACCCAGCCCAGCCTCAGAGCAGGGTGGGTGCTGAGGGGCCAGCCCCTGCTTGCAAATGGAGGCACACCTGGGCCTCAAACCGGTGCCTTGGGGGCCTCCCTTCCACCCCTTCTCTCTCCTCTGCCCCACCGGACCCCCAGGGCACCCCGGGACCCTCCCCCGAGCTGCACCTTTCTAAGCCCTTATCACCAGCCCACTGGGCACGCAGGCCAGCTCTTAGGATCCCACTTCACAGCTGAAGAAACTGAGGCTCAGAGGCGGGCAGTGACTTTCTGGAGGTCATACGATTAGGGAGTGACCCAGCTAAAAGTCTAACCCCGAATCTAGTGCCCTCTGCACCTCAAGCGCTTCTCCTCCTGGAATCAGGGCAGAGTGGGGGTCATGGCCAGCGCTGCAGCCCTTGTGCCCTGCCCTCCAAACGGAGAGCTTGTCGGTCACCACCGGAGCGGCCGGAGGGAGCGTGGCGTGGAGGGGGTCGTGACCGGTGGCGCCGTTCCCCCGGGTTTGGGGCAGGGTTGGGGTGAGAGCAGGACCAGCAGGCAGGAGGACCCACTTGATGAGGGCATGAGCTGGGCTGGTGTGGACGTCACCGAGTGAGTAAATATGGAACCACCCCCACAATGTCGCCTTCCCGGAGTGGCTTCTCCCACCATCTCTCACTTTCCCCACGGGAGAGGGGTGAGGGCCAGGAAAGGATCCAGCCGGCCGGTGCAGCTCTAGGATGGAGACGGCCGGCCCAGGAGGCCCTAGGGTGGCTGAGGGGCACGGGGAACAGCCAGCGGGACCTGCAGCCCCGGCCGGGCGTGCACCTCTC
>NW_007231891.1:0-24420 GCF_000164805.1 Carlito syrichta | reverse complement strand
AGTGGCGGGGAGGCTGGCGGGGGGCCTTGCAGGCTGGGGCCTGTCCCTGATCTTGGTCACGGCCCAGCCCTTTACCCAAACGGCATGGCGTTTTCCAGGAGCGGGTGCAAGGGCCCTCCTCAGACCAGCTGTGTTCTCAGGCAAAGCCAGACCAATCGAGGGTGGGGGGCATAGGGAGGGGGTCAGAAGTGTCCCAGGGAGGAGAATGAGGATGGGGTGGGGAGGGGAGAAGCCCCTTTGCCTGGGGCAGTGGGGCAGGGAGGCAAAGTCTTTAAAAGAGAACCAGCAAACTTAGCAGCCAGAGAAGAACTGACCCCAGAGAGAAGCTGTGGAGTCTGATGGGGGGTGGGGAGCAGTGGGTGAGCAGAAAGAAAGGGTCCGGGGTGAAGTTTCCAGCTGTGAAACCCCGGGCTTGGTGTAGGCATCACTGGCAGCCAGGCCCGAGTGAGGCTTGCAGGTGTGCATGGCCGTGTTCTGTTGAACTTTCAGGGCTTCCCTATGACGCTGGTGGTACCAGGCTTGGCTTGTGGGGGTGCAGTAGAGGCCCAGAGAAGCAAAGTGATTTACTTGAGGTCACACAGCTATGGAAGGCTGAGCCAGGACTCGAACCCAGGTCTGTCTGGCTCTGGAGTCCGGACTCTTCTATACTGCATGGGACTGCCTCACGGGACTGCAGTAGAATGTGCAGTCGGCCACCTGTGCCGGGTGGGGGTTTGGACGGGATGACAAGGGTTCCAAGTTCCTGCCCAGTGGTGCTGGGCTGCGGGGAGAAAGTGCAACATGTGGGCCCGCTGTGGCTCAGGCCAGCGTCCTCTCTCCACGTGCCTACCTGAGAGATGGGGATGCCTGGCCCGAGGCCTGTCCACGCGTGACACAGTCAGGGCCCTCCCACCCACGTCTGGGCCAGCGAGTGTTCCCGGAGCGTTCCCTTGGGCTCTGGGGTCCAGAAGCTGACGCTCGCCTCTCCACGGGTCCTGCACCACTCAGAACACTGGGAGCACGGCGGCCTGGCCGGTGCCACGGAGACCGTGGCCTGCAGACACGTGGGCTGCGTGTGACTGGGAAGTGGCACCGCGGGTACAGACTGCGAGTAAGCGCTGAGAAACTCGCATGGCAAGTTGACGCTGCCACGCCACTCTTCATTGTATTTGACAAAAGTCTCAGTTGGCAAGAGAGTGGGACACTTAAAAAAAAGAGAAGTCGCTTTACCACAGATAGTTTGAGCAGCTCTCGCACAGATCTGAACCACGATTGGAGGTAGGACGCGCCCTGCCTGCTCCTGGGGTAGCACGCGTGAGCCATTTTGCCTTGGGTGGTTCCCAGGGAAGCTGGACCTTGAGGGGGGAGTGCGGGCTGGCCGGGTGGAGCAAGTGGGAAGGGCGTTTTAGGTGCTGGGAACAGTATGTGCAGTGATGGGCATGGGAGGACCCCGGGTTCAGGGAACGGCGAGGGGTCTCGGGGGTTTGGAGACGCGGTGGAGGTGGCCCGAGAGAGGCGGGCTAGGGCCAGGCTGGGAGGACCTTGAATGTCATGTGGAGGAGTTGGCCTTTGCCCTGGAGGCCCTGGGGAGCTCTTGATGGTTTTTATGCAGAGGAGGGATCCAGTTCATGTTGGACTTGGGGAAGTCTGTCCTGGCGGCAGTGGACTTGAGGTGAAAGGGGAGGTCATGGCTGAGTCGGTGCCTTATTGGAGCCAAGGGGCCACCCAGGTGTGTTTTCTCTAGGCCGTCACCCTTCCAGGAGGCTCTTCCTTGGTGGTGGTGCCAGTGGGCAGGCCTCTTCTTGTCCTGGGCGTCTGTCCTGGTGGATGGGCAGGCAGGCCTCTGGCGTGAGCGGTGCGGCCTTTCCAGACTGTCCTGGTCAGTGGGGTGGCACCCAGCGTGGGCGGGGTTGTGGCTGGCAGGCCAGGGTGGAACTTCTTGTCCCCCCTGTCTGTCCTGGGCATATGGAGGGTGGGCTGTCCCGGAGGTTCAGGTGCAATCTGGCACAGCAGACCCGTGCTTGGGAATGTTGGCAGGAGAGGGGGGGCTGGAGTTTGAGGCTGAGGTCGGGCGGTTGCCCAGGTACTGGGGCCCGGCCTCTGATACCGTGGGGTCCGTCTAGGAGGTGAGTGGTCCGTCTAGGAGGTGCAGTGGCCTGACACGGCTTCCCGTGCGGGTCCTTGGGTGAGCCAGGGCCAATACCTGCATTGGTGACCCAAGGAATACACACACACCTGGTTGAGGCAGCGAGGGAGGGAAGGTTAGTGTCCCACCTGGGCCAGCTCCAGGGAGCAGTATTGGGGGCTGCGGCCATGGTCCTCGGCTGTGTCACGTCCTCCTGTCCCCAGAGGAGCCAACCTGCCTTGTCCCGGGGCTGCTGGGAACAGACAGAGGTGTGCCTGGGCCTGCGTGTGGCCACAAGTCTGGGGGGAGTGGAACCCGCCCAGGAGGGAGCTCTGGGAAGCGCCCCTCCACCGGCCCCGCCTCTGCTCTCCTCTGGGGCCCCTGTCAGGGTGGCCCAGCCCAGCCTGTGTCTCTCTCCCTGCAGCTCCCCGACAGGCTGGGCCCCAGCAACAGGCTGGGCTTTCTGGCTGCTGTCCAGCGGGGAGTCCAGCTGCCTGGGGTCCTACAAGACAGGCAGGGCTCGCACGCCTGCCGTGCAGGCTCTGGCTCTAGGGCCAGGAGTGGGGTGTTAGCCAGGTGCCTTGGCTTTGACAGTGGCCTCTGTGGTGCTTGGAGGCTGAAACTTGAGTTCTTGGCCCTCTGGCTCTCTCCGCCTTGGCTGGTCCACCCCGGACTCAGTTCTTGCTGTAGGCGAGAGCCTCCGGTGCGGGGGGGCGGGAGGGAGGCGGGCCCTGGGCGGCTGGACCCACCCCGGGCATCATCCTCCTGTCCACCCTTCCCTCAGCTGACGCTTTTCCCTGGATGACCAGGTGGGACCTCTCTGCTCCTTGGCGGCCCGCCCCCTCCGAGGACGCCCTGGGCCTCCTCTGCGTAGTGCCTGCTGCTTTCTTGCGAGAACTCCCCGATCAAAGCCTCCGAGGCCGGCTGTGCCCAGGATCTGGAGCACGGTCCCGTCCCCGTGCCCTTGGCAGCCTGACTCAGTTTCTCCCGGCGCTGGCACTCTGCCGTCCGCTCCTTGGTTCCCCTTCCTAGTTCTGGGCCTGCCCTGCCCCGGTTCCCTGGGCTACCGGCGAGGGGAGGACTGGCTGGCCCTGCTCCAGGGGTCCCCTCCCTTGGTTTCAGGTAGAAACCAGATTCCTCGCTGGCACCTGCCGGTGGCTCCCTGGCCCTCCCTGAGCACCCTGGCCCCAGGCCCCGGATGGAGGCCAGGAAAGCCTCCTGTGCCCTTTCAGACTCGCCCCTCCTTCTCCCTGGGCCCGCTCTCTGCCGGGAGAGCTCTGCTTGCTGCTTCCTGGGCCCGCCAGGGGCCCACAGCGGGCTCCTTGCCCGTCGCCTCCGGGCCCACAGCACGTCTTGCTGCTTGTGGAGCTCAGGGGTGACCCCCTCCTTTTCACGGTGCCAGTGTCCATGGGGTGGATGGGACCTCGCGTTCTGTAGGAGTCTGCACAGCTCCCAAACAGGCTAAGTGGACAGCATCTCTTTTCCTCTACGTGGCAAGCTTGTCAGCCCATCTTGCCGATGAGAGTTGAGGGCTCACAGGATTAAGTGGCTTTGTCAAGGTCTGGCGGGAAGTCAGGGGCAGAGCTGGGACTTTGGTCCGTGTGTCCTGCTTGCCTCTGACCCCAGAGCTGTCTTGAGGGTAATGGCTCCCTTGACCGTTGCTTGTTATATCGCCAGGGCCCAGTTCCTGGCTAGGGCCAGATCTGGCCGGGGCTCACAGACGCGTTCCATGTTTGGGAGTGGGGTTTGTGGTGCAGCCTCGGCCATCACTTGATGTCACAGTCGCGGGCAGTCAGCTCTGTGTGCGTGTCATAAGCACTTTCTCCTTGACCCTTCCTGAATGCTTGGCCCAGTGCAGGGTCCTTCCGGAGACACAGCTGTGACTCCTGAATTCCCCTGAAGCTGGCCACTTTGGCCAAGTCTGGGGACTGCCGGACAGAGGGATGGGGAGTCATCGGACGATGCCGGACAGTGCTGGCCTCTCAAGAGGTGTGTATGCCTCTGACGGCCTGGCCCATTTCTTCTGAAGACCCACAGTTCGTGTCAGATGCCTGTGCTTCCTTACGGGGACTCCTGATGAGGGGGAGCCTCCTGCCCTGATTTCTCTGGAGGTTCCTGAGCTTTGGGAAAAGCATTGGATCCACCTGTCCCCTTGGAAAGCCTGTCCCAGAGGAATTTCCATGTCCTCAACCCCTCATCCCAGCGGGGCCCCTGGCATGCCACCAGGGACTGGGAACTCACTGATTTCCAAGGCAGCTCATTGTAGATGTTTTACTTTGTTAAGTTTTAATTCTATAAGGATCATACACATACATTTTTGCTGTCAAAATCCGAATATTAACAAATAAACTAAAGTCTTCCTTGACAGCCAGGACATCCCAGACGCCTCCACGGCATTAATCATCACGGCTCTGACTTTGGCCTGTCTCCTTCTGGGCCTTTTTCGACATGTTGACACTCTTAACTTACTGGGATATGTGCCGTTGTGATGTGTGCGGGGGCGTGGGTGTGTGTGTAAACAAACGTCCTCATGTAGGACAGATTATTCTGCAAATTGCTCTTTTTACTTAATATTGTATCTTGGAATTCTCCATGCTTTCGCATGGAGAGCTACCGTGATTTTAATTTCTTTTTGCTGTCACACAGGAGGTTTTGGAAAGTAGTGTCACTTAGGCATTCCCCTACTGTGGGCTTGCCGGTTAATTCTGGTTTCATTCTAGTGTTTCCCTGGTCATGTCTCGAGCAGCCACCGCTGGGTTTCGGTGTCTTAAAAAATGTATCGCATGGCCAGGCGCGGTGGCTCAAGCCTGTCATCCCAGCACTTTGGGAGGCCGAGGTGAGCGGAATGCCTGAGCCCACGGGTTCGAGAACAGGCTGGGTTACTTGGTGAAACCTCGTCTCTACAATACATCAAAAAATTAGCCAGGCGTGGTAGTGCGTGCCTGTAGTTCCAGCTCCTTGGAAGGCTGAGGCGGAAGGATCCCCAGAGCCCAGCAGGTCGACGCTGGGGTGGCTGTGAGCGGGCCACTGCACTTCAGCCTGGGCTACGGAGTGAGACTCGAACTCAAAAAAAAAAAAAAAAAGTATTGTTGCTGGGCATAGCAGCTCACGCCTGTGTAATTCCAGCACTTCGGGAGGCCAAGGCGGGAGGATTGCTTGAGTCTAGGAGTTCAAGACCAACCTAGGCAACTTAGCAAAATTGGGTCTCTCAAAAATAAATAATTAATTAAATAAATAAGATTAAAATTAAAAAGTAGCTGGGTGTGGTGGTGCACATCTGTAGTCTTAGCTACTTGAGAGGCTAAGGTGGAAAGGTGGAAGGACTGCATGAGCCTAGGAGGTCGAGGCTGCTGTGAGCCATGATTGTGCCAGTGCACTCCAGCCTGGGCAACAGAGTGAAATCCCAGCTAAAAAACAAAAAAAAATTTATCGTGCACTCTTTAAGATCTGTTCATTGAGACTGTGCACAGACCAAACATTTCCCTGTGAGTCCCTTGCTATTCCTGGGTTTCCTCTTTAGAGACAAGAGAGTCTGTCTGCTCCCTGGGCTCTGCCAGCAGCCCTCAGTGAGTTGAGGACGGGGGCTGTGGCCCCAAAGCCTTTTTTTCCTTACCCTCGGGGTTTTCTGTCTTCCCCTCCCCAGGGGCCTTCTCCTGGATGGCCGCTCTGGCACATGGGCTGTGGAATCGGATACCTTGGTCCCAACCCTGGCTTTGCCCCTCAGCCGCTGTGTGCGCTGGGAATGCCACAGAGCCTCTCTGTTCCTGGGTTTCATCCTCTGTCACACAGAGATAGCACTTGCAAATCATCGCACTGGGGGCCAGGCGAGCTGGCATGTAAGGTGTTGCCATGTGCTGTGCCAGGCACGCAGTCCGTGCCCAGTAAAGCTCGTCTCCCGGTGCCTCTCTTCTGCATGACTCCCTCCCCCTGGGCAGAGGGCCCGTGCCCTGGTGGGCAGCCTGCATGGCTCCAGCCCTGGTCCTGGCTTCATCCCCTTGCTACAGACGTCCCAAGGAGCTGCTGCCCAGGGATGCAGCGGGCGATTGCGTTTCTGCCTGGCCTGGCCCTGAGGGGGAGGGAAGGAGGTCACCCTGACCCTTGCGCGGCAGAGGTGGCTGGGAGCCTGGTAACGTAACCCCACACCTCGGACAGATTTACCGGCTCTCAATGGGTCCGTTGTGGCCGCGGATTTGATCTCCCTTGGCCTGCAGGGTGGGCAGAAGAAGAAAGCAGCGTGGGGCCAGCCTCTCCCCAGAGAGCCCTGCCGGCTCAGGGCCGCACCGGCCAGTCCAGACGAGGGTTGCCTCCCAGCCGCCGGGGCACATCGCTGCAGCTGATTATGCATTTGGCGCTGGAAAGCCTGGCTGGTTTGCTTTTTCCCTCACATCCCCTTTTCGGGTTCCAAACCACATCGAAGCCACTGCCTACGCAGCTCCTTGCGGCCACCGGTGACACGGGCAGCCCGGCTGAGGCCATTTCACAGATGCAGAAACTGGCTCACAGAGGTCACACGACTTTCCCCCGGCTGCAGGGTCTGCCGCTGGTAGGGTTGGGAATGGTTGCCAGGTGGCCACCCGGCTTCATGTCCAGTTCTTTCTCATGAGGCCGCCCGAGGAGACTGTCTTGGCAGAAGGTATCTGGCCGGGCAGTCGCACTTGGCCTCCTGCCCCCTGGGCAGTGGCATGTGTGGTCAGTGAGCACAGATGCTTGGGATTATTTCCTAAGAGGCAAGAAGTGCCACGACTGGCCCTAGGCCCATTCTCCCCAGTGCCAGCCACAAGTCCTCTTGGTAGGCAGAGGTGGCCGGCAGCTGAGGGTGGTGGCTGCTTCAGCCGAGGTCATCTGCCCTGCTGGGATGGGGACTTTCTCTCTGAGCCCGTCCTGTGGTGTGGGCAGGGGGCTGCAGTGGCCCCGGGGCTCAGGGTGTGTTTTCCATTTTTTTTTTAGGCCAAGTGTCTTGTCTGAGCTGGTGGATGCAGAGGACCCCACCAAAGAAATGAACCTAGCCTGGCTTTAAGTTAAGAGCATGATTTGGACCAGGGATGGTGGCTCACACCTGTAATCCCAGCACTTTGGGAGGCTGAGGCAGAAGAACTACTTAAGCCCAGAAGTTGGAGACCAGCCTGGGCAACATGGCAAGACCCATCGCTATGAAAAGCAAAAATTTAGCCAGGCATGGTGATGCACACTTGTGGTCCCAGTTACTTGGGAGGCTAAGGCCGCAGACTCACTTGAGCTCAGGAGGCCGAGACTGTGGTGAGCCGTGATTGTGCCACTGCACTCCAGCCTGGGCAAGAGAGTGAAATTCCGACTCAAAAAAAAAAAAAAAAAAAAAGCATGGTTTGCTGTTGTCAGAGCAATGTGGATGTGGGTACCAGCTTGCGGATAATCATTCTTATTTATTGAGCACTTACTTGCCAGGCATGATCTGTGTCTTGTCATATTTCACTTCGGGATAACGTTGTGAGGTAGGTACGGTGGGGGAAACAGGCACAGGGCGGCTAAGTGACCTCCCAAGATCATGCAGGGCAAAGCTGAGACCTGAGTCACGACAGCGTGGCTTCAGAGGATGCCTGGGAGCTGCTAACTGTAATGCCTCTGGCGGCTGGGGGCCACTGAGGCAGCTACGTGCCTCTCACGCTTGGCACCAGGCCCACCATGGCAGACACTCGAGAAACGCGTTGAATAAACAATTGCGTGGACGGCCGTGAAGCTTTGGGCAGTGGGTCCGGCTCTCTGAGCATCGGTTTTCTCACCCTTCCGGGTTGATGGGAGGGTCTGACGTGGTGCTGTTTGGAAGCACTGAGCTCAGGGTTTGGACTCTGGGGAGACCATGCCGCCGGGCTGCTCTGAACCGTGTCCGGCGTGGGTGGTGCTGTCCCCGTGGCCCACACTGGCGCTCCACTGGGCTCCCCGGGCACACAGGCAGGTGCTTCCTGCTTGGGAGGCTGTGGGCTGTCACCTGTGGCTGGCCTTGGGCTTCCTCTGGGCACAGCCAGGTGAGCCAGAAGGGCCAAAAGGCGGGCACTGTGCCCACCTTTATGCCCGACCTTCAGGTTCCTGTCAAACTCTCCCAGCCCGCTGCGTGACTCACACGCACACATGTTCCCATCAGTTTCACGAGCCCGTTTTTCCTTGAAGCTCAGGCAGGCAAGGTGATGCTCAGGGTCCTACAGGCATGTCGCGGGCTCCCCCTATGCCAGGAGCCCTCTTCCAATGCCTGCATGGTCCTCCCCGTGTCCCCAGAGTGGGAGTAGGTATCTGGGACAGAGCCAGAAGCGGGGGTACCCGGTGGTCTCAGGGCAGGCCCCCACCCCAGCTGCCCCTGCGTGCAGGGGATCCCCCACCTCTCCTCAAGTTTGCTGTCTTTGTAGATATCTCTGTGGTGGGATGCAGTTCTAAGCATGTGTCTCCTGTGTGGTTTTGAGTAAGTCCTTTCCCCTCTCTGGGCCTGTAAAGTGAGACTGTGGGACTGGCAAATACTCACTGCTGTCTCCCCTTTAAGAGGTATGGTTTTTGCCAGAGGGCCCAGACTGATACTTTCTTGCCCCATTTTAAGACACTGGGATGCTGGGGACGCCCCACCTTGTCAGGACAGTTGGGCAGAGTCGAGGGTCAGGCTCTGGTATTCACTAGTCCTGAGACTATGAAAAGCACATGACAGGGTATAGGGGTCCTGCTGGGTCCCCTCCCCTCGCCTCACCTGGGAACTTGAGGCTTGGCCAACAGCACTTGGCGGGGGTGGGAGCATGGGGAGGGAGCACAGCTTGTGGAGTCCATGGGACCTGGGTTTGGAGGCTGGCTTTGCCAGGTACCTTTGGCTACCTGCTGAACCTCTCTGAGCCTGCAAAGCAGGGGAGGTGAGACTTTTCCCCTCAGGTGAGGGTGAAATGGGTCGGTGTGTGATGTCCACAACCTGCGACCCTTGCTTGGCAGGTTCCCGGCAGAGTGTCGCCAGTGTCCTTTAGGTCTACTGGGTGAGCCAGGGAGGGGTCAGGGAAAGCCCCAGAAGCCTTGCCAGCAGCCCTGGAAGCCGAGTCCGGAAATTGAAGACCCCGGAGACGGAGGCTCCAGATGGCCAGGCTGCCCTGTACCAGCCCCGGGAGGCCAGCCTGAGCTCGCCTCACCGTGTGGACCTCCCCCTGCCCAGGCTGCTGGCTGCATATATTACTTGGCAGCATCTGGGCTAATTTTACCTTCTTGGTTTTCATGAATCATTTCCCATCCGGGGGCTTGTGAGGGAAGTGGAAACGGCATTGCCAGCTGGATGCCCGGGCGCCAGCCGCAGCGAGGGCCCGCGGAGAGCCCTGCTGCGTGCTTGTGGGAGGGCCCTCCCTGGTACAGGGCGCCCGGGAGCCACCGAGAGGGCCCAGGGCTGGTTCCTTACGGCCGTGTCCCTGTGCCTTTCTTGTTGTCATGGTTTGGGGTGAGTGGGCCACAGCAGATCCTGAGGCTGGAACGGGCGACATCGAACTCAGCTTCACCGTGAGAGTCCTTAGGGCCTGCTTCAACCTCCGTCAGGGGATGGTTTGGCAAGGAGATCCCGTAGCCACAGCAGATCCTGGGGCTGGAACGGGCGACATCGAACTCAGCTTCACCGTGAGAGTCCTTAGGGCCTGCTTCGACCTCAGTCAGGGGATGGTTTGGCAAGGAGATCCTATAGCCTGCTGGCAGCTTCTCTGTGGCTCCGCTCCAGGAACTTGCACGACAGGAGATTTCTCATAGTCACAGAATGCCAGAGCCAGCAAGTCCTAAATAGAAAATCAAGCTCAACGGCCTCATCATACTGATGGGTAAACTGAGGCTCGGAGAGGGGAAGGCATTTATCCACGATCGGGGCCTCAGTGGAAGAGGCTGGACGAACAGGTGTTTACTGGCTGCTTACAACTTGACTCACACAACCCTATGGGACGCTTCCTTCTCCGGATTGCAGAGTGCGTGAGAGAGCCGGGATTCGCACCCAGGCAGGCTTGCTCAGAGCCCACATGCCCACGGTTGACTCCAGGCTGCCTCTTGCCAGGGGAAGAAGGGAGTTGGAATCCACCTTCCTCGCTCCCTGGTGCCCCTTGGGAGTGAGTTTGTGGGCTGCCACCGAGGTCGTCCCGAAAGCCTCTTGCTCACACCCCGCCCTTTCCTCGGCCCCTCACCGAGTGTGTATCCGCCCCTGCTGGCCCCCAGGAACTGCTGTGGGTGCTGGAGGCAGCCAGAGTCCCAGCCCAGCACCCCCGTCTCTCCTGAGGCTGGCTTCTTGGGCCCCCGTGTCTGCACAGCACCTTGGTGTCGCCCCGTGGACAGGCTGCACACTCAGGAGCCCGACCCAAGCCACGTGCACCTGTGGACACCACAGACCCGGAACAGAGCGCCTGCCCCCTCTGAGCAGGGCCGCCACCCCGCTGGGCAAGTTGCCACCACGTGGGAATGCCTGCCTGGGGTTGCCAGCCCCGCGGATTTTCTAGAAAAGCTGAACATCCATGTTTTTACATGAAATCTTCTCTTTCTTCAAAGTTGGCAAAAAAAAAAGAGCAGTCATCAGTTTTCGGCCTGAGTTTCCCGGCTTTCGTTGTCTGTCTGCAGGCCTGGCTAGGAGGGAGCCCCTTCTCATTCTCATCATCCTTCAGGGTCCCCTCTCAAGAAGCCCTTCACTCCCCACCCTGGAAGACGCCCCTCCCATCGCAGCTTGTTATCCTCCATCACCCCGGACCGCCACCGGGGAATAGTGGGAAGGGTGTGAGTTTGGAGTTGTGCAGATTCCGGACAGCGGCTGCACTGCTCTTTTCATGCCACTTACCCTCTCCGGGCCTTGGTTTCCTATCTGGAAACAAAGTATAACTGTGCGTACTAGGTTGTTGACAGGACTAAATACAATCACAGACACCCAAGTCGTCAGGAATAAACAAAACATGGAGTCTGTGGCTCGGCAAAGGATCCAGAAGGATCTGAAGAGCTTCAGGCACAGTTGGATCCGGGGGCTTGCACACTGTCTGTCGTCAGGACGCAGTTGTCCATCCCGCTCTGCTTTCTTCTGTGCTGGCCCCTTCCTAGGCAGGCTGTCGCATGTGGTGGCACAGTGGCTGGGGGCCAGCGGAACTACACTAACGTCCTATTCCTTCAGCAACCCTTGCAGCGAAAAGTCATTTCTCTTCCCAGTGGCTTCCCCCAAAGCTCCAGAACTGCTGCTCACCAGTTGGCTAGGCCCTACCCTTTCCTGCACCAATCACCACGGCCGACCTGCAGATACGAGCCCTGATTGACCAGCCCTCCATCCCACTCTCACCCCTGGAGTGTGGCATTTGGAAATGCAGCTCCCAAGGACACCAGGGCCTTGGATGCCAGCAGGCACGCCCGCAGACTGTCTACCAGGCTGCAAGCCCCGGCAGGGCAGGGACCTTGCTCACCCAGGGTTCCCAGCTCTTAGGACGGTGCCTGGCACTCGGTGGGATGCGAACACGTGTCCAGGGCCAGCGAAGGCTGTGCTCCATGATGTGTGTAAAACTCCCAGCACCGAGCCTGCCGCGGTCACAGCCGTGCCCCTCCCACCGCCTTCCTGGAGGACTCCACCTTCCGAGGGCCACCAACCTGGGGAGCATGGCGGCTCCTACACCTCCTCCATGTTGAACCTGTTTCTGCCAGAGAAGCCCCAGCAGGTCCGCGGGTTTCTGCGAAGCTTGACACACGGTCATCATCGCGGTGTGTGATCACGTCCCCTTCCATCTGCAGGTATCGTCCTTGGAAAGTATCTCACCCTTTCCTTGCATCTTGATTGCTGGAGTCTGGCTAAATTTGTTGTGCTTGTCCCTCCTTGAGACTGAGCTGCAGGTGGAACTTCTGTGTCATCGAGTGTGGGAAAGGGAGCCATCCACCCTGCAGTGTGGTAGAGGAATAGGTGAGGTCACACAGAGCGGACCCTGGGCACAGTGCTTGGCGCTGAGTAGGTGCTCAAGAAAGATCGGGTTCCCTTTGAATTCCTCCATGTCAGGGTCTTGGCTGGAGTCCACACATGGGAGCCTTCCATGAGTACGTGGGAAGGCACTTCATAAATGCCTGGTAGTGGCACGTGGGCACGCATGCACAGTCATGGAAGAGCCCCGGTCTGTAGTGTAGACGCCAGCGGTGGCCAAGACTTGGCGAATCAGCGAGGTAGTTTATTACTCACAGCGCGGCAAACTGCAGGTTCATCAGCACGGTAGTACCTGTTGCCTACCCCCAAGTCCCACGACGTGCTGGTCCCAGATGGTGACTGTGCACACATGGGTTGTGCCGCGCTGAAGAACTCAGGACTGAGAGGGCCTGGCATCTTTTGTTGCAAGCAGTAAACATGCCAGTGCTCACACCGAGGTCGCCTCAACCTGCTTAATGATCTGTGTGACCAGCCACACAAGTGGCTGGGCTCAGAGGATGGCGGGGCCTTGCAATTTGATAGACTCGGGGAGGATGTGCAGGGATGCCCAGGACCCGTGGCAGCCTGCCTCATCTCACACGCACGTGCACACCATCCTCGTCCAGAAATGGAGCGGGGAGTGGTCTCCTCAGGAGTGGGTTCCCTGTTGTGGGAGGCACTCACATGTGCTTGATTAGCTATGTCACCTACACGCGTGCTCCGGAGATGATGTGCACTGTGGCTTCAAGTACCCTGCAGTTGAGACCAGCGCTTCTCCAACTGTAACATGCGTGCAGCTCACCTGGGCAGCGCATGCCAGCAGACTCTGATGGAGGAGGTCTGCGGTGGGGGAGCCGGGGAGTCTGCATTTCCAGTGGGTTCTAGGTGATGCCTGTGCGTCTGCTTCGTGGACCCCACCTTGAGAAGCAAGGATTTCCGTGACTTTCAAGATTTCTTTTACTTCTGAGATCTTGGGCGAATAAACAGCAAGTGGGAATGGCAGAGTCCAGATGGAACAGGAGGGAGGGAGGAGGAGGAAGTGGGGCCGGGCTGGCGTGCTGGGAGGGTAGGGTCGGGGATGGGGGCAGCCTGGGACTTGCTTTTTAAACCATGAATACTAATAAGTACTTTTAAAAAACTTTCTATTATGCAAAAATGGTAGGTAGAAGAATAAACTTCACATCGGATTAATTGTCCTCAACAATTAATAGCCCATAGGCATTACTAGTATATTTTTAAAGGATGTGACTGGGTGTGGTGGCTCACTCCTGTAATCCCAACACTCTGGGAGGCCAAGGAGGGAAGACTGCTTGAGTCCAGGAGTCCAGCCTGGGCAACCTAGTGAGAGCTTGTCTCTACAACTTTTTAAAAAATTAGCTGGGCGCACGCCTGTCATCCCAGCCACTTGGGAGGCTGAGGCGGAAGGATCGCCTGAGCCCAGGAGGTCGAGGCTGCAGTGGACCATGATCGTGCCACGGCGCTCCAGCCTGGGTGAGAGGGTGAGACCGTGACTCAAAAATAACATAAAATATAAAACAAAACAATACAATCAGGAATGCACGCATCTGGCGTGAAATTCACTGAAAAGTCAGTCCCCCTCTTTCTCTAGCTCTCGGTCTAGGAAGAGCAACGGTCAGAACCTGGAGCGATTCTGAGCATACACAAGCACGTGGACACGCACGCGTCCTGTTCCACTGTGCAACCAGGATGTGTTTATCTGATACGCACATATGCAGCTTACTGCCTTTGTGCCAGACACTGTTCTAAGTGCATTACAAGTACTAACTCATTTATTTCTCATAGCAACCCTCCCAGGTGGGTGCCAGTCATACCCCCAGGCACAGGGAGGTTAAGGAACTCCCTCCGTGTCACACAGACAGTAAGCGATACCACTGGATCCTTTTTTTTTTTTAACCTTTAAATCTTTTATTTTTCTTAACCTTTAAATCTTTTATTTTAAAATTGTAGACAATTCAGCATTGGGTATACAAAAATTCATTGTGCAGATACCCCTGTGGCTGAGGTGTGCTCCCCCTTCCCCAGGCAGATTCCCACTCCTGCCAATCCCACCTCCCCACCAGCCCCCACGCCCCTGCAGTTTCCTGCTACTGTCAATCCTTTTCTTATGGTATTACGATAGTTGTTCAAGGTCCGCTTATGAGTGAGAACATGTGATACTTGGTTCTTCGTTTCTGTGAAAGATCACTCAGGATTATAGACTCTAAGTCCATCCAGGTTGCTGCGAAGTTCATGATTTTGTTCTTTACGGCTGCGTCATATTCCACAGCCCCATTACAAAGTGGGCAAAAGATATGAAAAGACAGTTCTCAAAAGAAGACACACGAGCAGCCAACAGATACGTGAGAAAACGTTCAGCCTCCCTGCTCTACACCACCATTTTCTGCTGCGTCTCCAGCGACACGTTCTGTCCCCGACTTTGATTTTGTTTTCCCCACCCACTAAGCAACCCGTTCAACACATGCTTACTGTGCCTGCGTCGCACCAGGCAGGCCCTGTCCTAACTGGAAGGGGAATGTGGGGAATGAAACAGGGAAACACCTCTGCCTTCCTGCGGTTGACCTTGACAATGGTAGAGGCAGCACTGCTTAAGTCTGATGGGGATACAGCGCTGGAGCAAAATAAAGAGGAGGGGTAGGAAGTGGAAGGGGATGTGATTTTACACAAGATGGCCAGAGAGCTGTGACAGGGAGTAGAGGCCTGGAGGGAGTGAGGGAGCAAGCCACGTGGGTGTCTCAGGGAAGAGCATTCTGGGCAGAGGGAATGGCCTTTGCCTGCAAAGGCTCAGAGGCCGAGATGGGCATGGCGTGGAAGTGGTCGGGGTGGCTGTGTCAGGCCAGCAGCCCCTGAAGAGCTTTGGCGTTGGTGTTTCATGAAATGGGGCGCCACGGGGTTCTGAGCAGGGGCTCACCCTGACTGTAGACTTGGGCGTGGATGGTGGGCGCAAAGTATGGCCAGGGACAGGAGTCAGGCCACCCTTGCGGCTGTTCCAGGGAGAGGGAGTGGAGGCTGGGAACAGGGTGGTGGCCATGCTGGGGGACTGAAATTGTTCCATGGCTTTCCTCGAAACCGCTGCCTGTTGTGTGGTTATGCTGGCATTTAATTAACCACCCTCCCCCCTCCCCCCCCGCCCCGTGGAGGCAGTGAGTGTTTCCCATCTCTTGCTATCCCAGGCTAGGCTGCAAGGAATTCCTCGACGTGAAGTTTCAGGATGGAAGGCTATGTACAGTTGTTCGGGTTCCCCACTAACAAACTGCTCTCTGTAGAGGTATGGTTTGCACTCCCACCAGCGGTGTGTGAGAGAGAATGCCCGGCTGCGACTTCGGTTCAGACCTTGGGCTGGGGGAGTGCTAAGGCCTAGTTTGCCCTTTGGCGGCCATGGCACCATAGAGTCGGTGCTTCAGAGAGGCACAGTGGACAGAGTGCTGGGTTCAGCTGGGGCGGGCCAGGGGCAGATGCAGCCTGCACCTTTGACGGAGACAGGGTCCCAGTGAGGATGACTCATGCTGCAGGTCGCAGAAGCCCTGTTCCAGACCGGCTTGGGCATCAAAGCAGCATAACAGGAAGTGCAGAGCAGGATGGATTTCACGGCCTGTTGGCTCAGCCCCTCACCCCCATCCACAAGTCCCTGTCTCTGGTCTCTGAGATGTTTCCAACACCAACAAGTTCTCTGATTCTCCAACCCCAACTGCTCCGTTCAGTCCTGAAACTAACTCTCCAGAGTTAGCCCAGACCCTTAGGTTAAGGGCTCGGTCCCACAGGACTGTCTCCATTTAGACGCCAGTTACTGGGCCCAGGTCACCTATACTTCTAACTGACATAAATTGGGTGTCCCCATGTCCCCCTCCTCAGACGTGGTAATTTGCTTGAATGACTCACAGAACTCAGGAAAATGCTTTCCTGATAGGTGATAGGAAGTCTACAACTCAGGGAGGGCTGACAGCCCAATGCAAGAGCTGCATAGGCAAGGCATGGGGCAGAGCTTCGGTGCCCTCTCTGGCATCCCTAAGGCGTGGGGGGGGGGCGAAGCCTCAGTGTCCTCTCTGGTGTCCCTAAATTAAGGTGTGGTGCCATGGCCGCCAAAGGGCAAGCTAGGTGAGGCCTTAGCACTCCCCCAGCCCGAGGTCTGGACCGAAGTCGCAGCCGGGCATTCTCTCTCGCACACTGCTGGTGGGAGTGCAAACCATACCTCTACAGAGAGCAGCACGGTGATGCATTCAGCTTTCTGAATCTTGCTCAAGAGTCTTCCTGGATGTTAATCTCCAGTTCCTCCTCCATCCCTACCCCCAGAGGCCAGTGGGTGGGGCCAACAGTTCCAACCCTCTCATCGCTTGGTCTTTCTGGTGGCCAGCTCCACCCTAAAGCCACCGGGGTCTCCACCCGATGTCACCTCATTAGAGTAAACTCAGGTGTGATCCCAAGGGGCTCTTGACGAAGAGTAAAAGACAGACACTCCTGTCACTCAGGAAATTCCAAGGGCTTTAGGGGCGCTGTGCCAGGAACCAGGGACAAAGACCAGACACCGTCGGCCCTCTGGATCCGTGGGCTCAGCATCCATGGATTCAACCTGCTGCGGCTAGAAAATATGCAAGGAAAAAAAACTGGGTCTGAACTGAACGTGTGCAGACTTTTCTGTCCTTGTCATGATTCCCTAAACAATACAGGATAGCAGCTATTTACGTAGCATTTACTTTGTCTTGGGTATTGAAAGTCATCTAGAGATGATTTCAAGTGTCCTAGAGGATACGGGAAAGTTATATGCACACTATGCACATCCTTGGATTTTGGTACCCGATGGGATTCTGGAACCAACGCCCCTCAGACACGGGGGATGGATGACTGGGTCTTCTTATTACTCTACCCTGTCCCTCTGCTCTGATGTGCTAGCTTCATGGTAGCCACGCTCCCTGCTGATGTCTTCTGCAGGCCACGGCTCCCACTTGCAGCAATGGCTGTGTGCTTTCTCCTTCATGTCATGAAACAAAAGCCCTTTCCTTCCCTTTGGGCCACCGTAGGCCAAGTATCTGAGTTCTGAGGGAATGTCATGTGCTGACTAGTTAAAGGTCAGGTTTCTAGGCCAGAAACCGTGGCTCACGCCTGTAACTGTAATCCCAGTACTTTGGGAGGCCGAGGTGAGAGGATTGCTTGAGGTAAGGAGTTCGAGACCAGCCTGGGAAACACGACAAGATCGCATCCCTATAAAAATAAAAAAAAAAACTAAAAAAATGTGCGGGGCGTGGTGGTGTGTGCCTGTAGTTCCAGCCACTCGGGAGGCTGAAGCAGAAGGACTACCTGAACTGTGATCATGCCACTGCATTCCCACCAGAGTGAAAGAGTGAGACTCCAACTCAAACAGCACAAATAAATAAAGAAAAATAAAGGCCAGGTTCCTGGTCTAATCGTCGGGGGAAAGGGAGCATTATCGTAATTGCCTTAGATGGATCTGAGCTCATCCCTGGAGCTGGGCAGGGGCTCAGCATCTCTGGGTTTCAGTAGGTCCTGTAAGGGGGCATGGCACCTGAACACTGTGTGGCCCCCATCGAGGAGGAGCCAGGTAACAGGTGCCAGAGAAGCCACCAGCGGTGTCCACTGGGACAAGCAAACCCAAAACACAGCGTCACCCTTGACTAGCTTCTCCATGACTTGTGGCCCTCAGGCGGCTTCTCCAGCCTCTTTTCATGAGTTTCACCCATGATGGAGCCAACAGATGTCCTTTAAAAATTTCTGCAGGAGGGGCCGCCTCCGGAGAATGTGTTCCTCTGTCCCCCGCCACCTACACCCATGATACGATACTTAGTGGAAACTGGCCTGCAGAGGAAGGCCTGAACCGCCCACGCCCCAGCTGTGACCCAGGTAGGACTCCTTGCAGGCTGCACCCCAGTCACTGCAGCTGCAAAATCAGGGGCTGGACAGGGTCCAGGCCCCCCCATAGGGGAGTTCCTGGCCCTCAGGGTCCCTGCAGCTATTTTTCCTTTGTGTTTATTAGCATATAAATACATTTAGAAAGATGCACATATTATGAAAGTGTGGTTCAATATACTTTCACGAATTTGTCACACTCGTGGGACTAGCACCCAGATCAAGAAATAGAACATGACCAGCATCCTGGAACTCCCGTTCCTGCTGCTTGCCAGCTATTCCCAGGGATAACTGTGAACTTGATCTCTAACACCATAGTTGGGCCTGGTGGGTTTTTTGGTAACTTTGTGTAAGAAACAAGTTTCTTGTTTCTGTTCTCGGCATCATGACTCATTCCTATTATAATCTGTAGTTTGTTTGTTCTCATTTCTGCATAATATTCTATCCACCGGCCTATTTTTTAAGACATAAAGAAGCTTAGAGAATATCATACAGTCCCTGTGGTCAGTCAGGACAAGTGAATGTGCAGGCTGGATTTCTTTGCTATTTGTTTAGGACGAGAGTAACTAACCAGGGTGTTAATGCTGGTTATCACATAGCCTGTGTGTACAGGAAGAACTGGGAAGATGAATTATGACCCAAGGCTCACAGTCTTTTTAGTACACAAAAGTCTTTCAGAATGCAAAGTATAAAGAGAAATGAAAACAGGTATGCCTCAAGGTCGGGACATTGGGGTCCTGATGGATTGATAGCGTCGTTCATTCTTTCAGCCAATGTGCAGCTTCTGTGCTGAATCCCTCGCCCACCCCAGCCGGCTGGTGGGATGCCAGCATCTCATGACAGCTGTCCAGAGATGGAGGGACCTTTGGAATGATCTTCTCTAGCAAGTTCTAAAACTACACAATTCTGAAAAGTTATTTCAAAGACTTTGAAAGTTCTTTTATTCCCACAAGCAAAAGGAAGAACCCAGACACACGCAACCCTCCCCCTGAACTAGCCGCCAGTGAGATCCCAAAATACACCTCCCAGATCTGTGCATGCAAATCTTTCTCACTATCTGTAGATTTTTTTTCTGAGTTGGAGGCTTACTCCATCACCCAGGCTGGAATGCAGTGGCACACTCATGGCCACCCCAGCGTCAACCCCCTGAGCTCTGGTGATCCTTCTGCCTCAGCCTCTCAGGTAGCTGCAACTACAGGTGCGCACCACCACGCCTGGCTCATTTTTTGACTTACTGTAGAGATGAGGTCTCGCCAAGTTGCCCAGGCTGTTCTTGAACCCGTGGGCTCAGGCAATTCCCTCACCTTGGCCTCCCAAATATCTGTAGATTTTAAGTGGAATTATTCTGTATCTTTTCAGAGCTTTCATTAAAAAAAAAAAAAGAATTTTTTAAAGAGCAGTTTTAGGTTCACTGCAAAACTGAGTGGAAACTGCAGCTTTGCCATAGACCCCTGCCCCTCCCCCACCTCCTGCCTTGGCTGTCTCCCCTCTCCGAGTGGACATTTATTACACGTTGAAACTACAGTGACTGTCATCATTTCCCAAAGCCCATAGCTCGCGGCGGGGGAGGGGCTCACTCTTGGTGCTGGGCATTCTATGAATTGGGACAAATGTACGATGTCATGTGATATGTGTCCACCATCAGAGTGCCATAGAGAATCGTTTCACTGCCCTCAGTTTCCTCGGTGCTCCACCTGTTTGGCCCTATCTCCTGCCAGCCCTTGGCAACCGCCGCTCTTTTTACTGTCTCTATAGTTTTGCTTTTTCTAGAACGTTGTCTAGTTGGAATTAAACAGTATGTAGCCCTTTCAGATGCCTTTTATCACCTAAGAGTCACTTTCATTTTCATTTGGCAATATGCTGAGCGTGTGTTTTCGAGTCAGTAAGTATTCTTCCAGGGCATTGTTCATTGCCATCTAATGTTTCATTGTATGCCGTATATTACCGTCTCTCCTGTTTTGGAGGTTTCAATCATTTTCCGTTGTTGCTGCTAAAAATAACGTTGCAGGGAACAGCTTTGTAGGTCAATCTTTGCACACAAGGTAGTTGCAGTCTTAGGACACGCGCTGCTGGATGCGGACTTGTTTCTGCAAATGGTTTGCTCGTTTCAAGGCCTTTGATATGTGGACCAGATGACCCTCCAGGGAGATTCTACCAATTTACACTCCAGCCAGTGGGCTATGCACTACCGGCTTCCCCTACACTCTTAGCCAGCTCTGAAGATCACCAGGAATTTTCATCTTTGTCCATTTAACAGAGGATAAATGATATTTATTGACAGTTACTTGAGTATTTATGTTTTCATGGTTTCCCGCAAAGCATATAAACCACTCATCAGTCTTTTTTTGCAAAGTGCTTATTCATGTTTTTTTCCATTTTTTTCCTTGGGGGGGTAAAGCATCTTTAACGTATAGATTTGAAAAAAGTACCTATCAGGGGTATTAACTGCTCATGAAGGTTCTCTTTTAATGTTACAAAATTTTCACCAACATGCGCATCTGCTATCTATTATACTTTTAAATATTAATTAAGTGAAAGTTAATAATGAATATTTATTCAGTGCTTATGATAGCCTGGGAATTATGCTGTATAAAACAGCCCTCGGAGACAGGTTCTGATATCAGTCCCACCTGACAAACGGAGAAACTGAGGTAGGAGTGGTTCATTAATTTTCTCAAGGTGACCGACCCAGCTTGTGAGTGGCCATGCTGGTATCAATTGATTAACAAATAAGCATGCATGAATTCAATAATACTTTAAAATAAATTTGTATTTTGTTCATCAGGAAAACATCTATTCATTTGCATATCTGCCTTACATGTAAGTTTTAGGCATGTAATTTATTTTCTCCACAGGCAGGGCTTATTACTTAGCATACAAATTCAACAACACCCTGTAATAATTCCAAGTCAGCAAGGCACAAACTTTCTCAGGGTCACCTAGGACATTTAAGGAACAGCCAGGACTGAGACGCCTACCCTCCTGTCCCTCTGTTATCACAAGAAAACAAGAGAGGATGCTGCTGTGGGTACCAGAGTAAACGTCTCGATTCTCATGGTGCCAGTCTCTGGGGAAACCAAGTGGGCACACGTTCCCAGTCCCCTGCTCCCCTGGCAGTGGCGGTTTTGGGCTCCTGGCACCCGCCAGGGGTGAAAACGGAGCTGCAGGCCCCTTGGGTTTGCATCTCATTGCTGGGTTTGCAACAAGCCTAATCTCTGCATGTGCAGACTCAGAGGAGCCAGCTGGGAGGGAGTCTTGCCAACTGCTTGGAATCCTCCGTGCGGCCCGCCGACCACCCTTCCCCCAAGTCCCTCACTGGGCAAGTAGGGCCTGAGCGGTCTGCAGAAAGGGCTGCTGGGGCTCCTCCTGGTCCGGGCTGTGACAGCCTGCTGAGATGGGCCCAGTGAAGGAAGCCCACCCACGCTGTGTCTCTCCCCCCTCCCCCCCGGGGGAAGTTCATATGGCCCTTCCACATCCCATTATCTTCCTCCTGCTCCTGTGGCCTTGAATAGAGAGTCTCTCTCTGTCTCAATGTAGAGATGTCTCCGGGCCCCCTGAGAGTTGTAGTGCACATCCGTCACACAAGCGAGGCTTGGTCCTGTCCTCCAGGCAGTTGTCTCCTCCAGGAATCGGAGACCTTCACCGTGCAGACAGTCAATAAGTAGGAGTCCAATAATGAGAACGCCATAACACATCATGTTTCCCTTTTGGCTTCGGCTGCCAGGAGGCTCAGAACTGAATGGAAAGCTGGATCACTCACCATCTTGGAAGCCGTACTGTACCAGTTCTGGGTACCACGGGCACCCCTCTTTCTCCACGCAGCCTCTGGCCTCTGACACTCTCCCACCTTGGTTCTTCCCTGTCCTGCTTCATACATGTTTGTTTTATAAAACATTGGAAATTTTTTTTTTTTTTGCATTGGAGTCTCACTCTGTTGCCCAGACTGGAGTGCAATGGCAGGCTCTTGGCCACCTCAGCCTTGCCCTGCTGGACTCCGGTGATCCTTCCACCTCAGCCTTCCAAGTAGCTGGAACTACAGGCGCGTGCTACCACGCCCGGCTAATTTTTGATTTATTGTAGAGACGAGGTCTTGCCAAGTTGCCCGGGCGGGTCTCGAACCCGCGGGCCCAGGCCATCCACTTGCCTCAGCCTCCCAAAGTGCTGGGATGACAGGCTGAGCCCGGCCAAAACGTTGCAAATCTTTTATGCGATGAAAGTGGAAAAAAAGATATGAAGCAGGTGGCCTGCAGAGCCCTCTTCTTTGAGATGCAAACCGATGCTCTTCCGGAGAGGGGATGATCTGCGGAGGACCACCTAAGATTTAGAAAATCGTCTGTAGCCTCAGCCTCCCTTTCCCTCCCTCCCCACCTTTTTTTTCCTCTCCACTTTCCTCCTCTGTCCTCGTTCACTTCCCCTCCGTCTTTTCTTTTTTAATCTTTTGAGTCGGAGTCTTACTCTCTTGCCCAGGCTGGAGTGCCGTGGCATGATCACGGCTCACTGCGGCCTCGACCTCCTGGGCTCAAGTGATCCTTTTGCCTCAGCCTCCTGAGTAACTGGGCCTACAGACACACACCACTACACCCACCTGGTTTTTATGAAGATGAGGTCGCTGTGTTGCCCAGGCGGGCCTTGAACTCCTGGCCTCAAGCGATCCGCCCACCACAGCCTCCCAGAGTGCTGAGGTTACAAGCGGGAGCCCCCGTGTCCGGCTCCTCCACCCTTTACTCTTTCTCGCCCCTGCCTACGTACCCCGCTCCTTCCCTATTTCTTCCTCACCACGGTCAGCTGGCATTTACGACTACTTCCATTTCACCAGAGAAGACACCAAAGCCCGGAGAGTGTAAGGGACGTGCCGCGGCCGCACGGCTGATGCATCTCAACCCTGATCAGAATGAGGCTCCAGGCCTCTCGCGTCTAATTCTGCCACCCCTGTGCACCTGGCCAGCCCTCAGCACCCGCCCTGCTGGCCTTTCTCGCCCCCTCCTTGCCTGGCAGAGAACGTGAGGATTCGGAGTAACCCACCACCTGTCTTTCCTTCTGAGGTGTCCTTTAGAGTCCAGGTTCTCCGTGGGACCAGTGGGACTCACCAGGGGGGCGGCGCGTGATGAAGGGAGCATCTGGTCATTGCTTCATCGGGCAAATATTTTTACCGCGGATGCGCCACACGCTGGGCAAGGCTGAGAGAGGGGTGACCGTGCGAGGCACTTGGGGTGCAGATTCTAAGGCGGCCCTCACTCTCGGGTGTCAGTCCTGCAAGTGTGCGACCCTGGGAGCCAGGGCCCCCTGAGAGCTCTGCCTTTGCACCTGGCTTGTCCTTCCCTAGCCCTGGCCCTGGCCAGGCCCTGTTACGGGAGCTGATACTTCAGAGGCGAGCAAAGGGGCCTGCCCCCTGCCCTGGGAGCATACCGTCTACTACAGGAAACAGATATCAGTGGAATAATTGTGCCAACAAAAGACGGGGGTTGTACGTGTGACGAGTCCCATGAAGTGTGAGGTGAGGCTAGGAGAGGAGCGGGTATGACTGGTGGGGAGTGGGGCCGGGGGCAGTGAGGGCTGAAGGGTGGGTAGAGTTTCCCAGGTGTGCTGCTGGTGGCAGGGCGGGGCATGGTAGGTGGGTGTGGCTGCTGGAGGCCAGAGGGGCCACACAGGGAGGCCCAGGCCCAGCAGGCTTCAGCAGTCTGTTCCAACAAAGTACCAGAGTTTGCAAATAATTGACTTTAAGAAAATACATCCAATCCAGTGGAGAGAGTCCAGTGCCGCCCCTTAGTGATGACACTAGTACCCCACCTTCTGGTCACCTTTCCTTAGTGGCAGGTGCAGAGACTGCGCCAGTCCCTCAGACTCGGGTCTGTCCGGGCCACACAGCTAGGCCTGTAACAGACTCTGACTGACCGCACGTTCTAGATGAAGAAAGGCGAACACAGAGACGCCAGGTGGCCTTCTGCATCAGTCGGCTCAGGCTGCCGTGGGACAAGATAGCAGAGCCTGGGTGGCCTCAACAGCAGGCAAGCGTTTTTCTCACGGTTGTGGAGCCTGAGGCGTCCAAGGTCAAGATGCCCGTCTTTTCAGTTCCGTGATGGCGGCCTTCTGGCTGGGTGGAGAGAGCCAGCGAGCCCTGGTGTGTCTTCCTCTTACAAGGGCAGCCGGGCCTGATGGCCTCGTTTAATCTTCGTCACCTCCTCAGTGTCCTGTCTCCAAAAAAGCCACGTCGGGGCTCAGGGCTCCATCATACGAGTCTGAGGAGTGACACTCAAACATTCAGTCCAAACGCCCGCCCCGGGCTGCACGGCCAGTCGGGCGATTTGAACTCACGCCTCTCCAGAGCCCAGGCCATAGCCACGAGGCTTGACTGACGCCGGTGGGTTGTGCGGGGGCACTGCCCATCCAGGGAGAACGGCCACCTCCAGGGCAGCGGCGTTCACGGGCCTTTGCACGGCCACGGGGCTTCGCCCCAGGACAGACTTTGGGCTGGGGCGGGAGCCCAGCCCAGGGCGACTCCAGTGACTTCGAAAGGGAGCGGGGGCGAGGCCGTGGCAGGCTCGGGGCACAGAACCCACGCGCG